>NW_026943003.1:0-288205 GCF_024139115.2 Armigeres subalbatus | reverse complement strand
ACAAGGCTTTTGTTCGCCAATTACCAGCAAAAGGAACCAACTTCTAACTCGGTCGGTTCCCAGGACATTAATTAAAATTAAGCGTTCAAGAGCGGCTGACAGTGCTGGGCGGCGATTTACCATCCACTCCGGAACTCAGAATCTCATTATCCTTTATGTACTTCTTCGCAACTTTGATAACGAGCGACTACCGAACGGTAAAGTACGCTTTTATAAAACTTTTCATAAACTCGAGAGCGTTTGACAAGTCGCTTCGACACGACAACGACAGCGTCAACGATGGTGATGATGGTGGCAAACTCCATAAGATAATTTATTGAAGTTGGCGGCATTTGGCAGTGCATTCCAGGCACATAGTTTCTCAAGTTCCAGCTTTAATGGCAATCACTTCTTGAATGTAATTGAAAATAGCCCTTATTTATATACCTCGGCTTCGGGTCCCGCCGAGGACCGACGTGATGGAATGACGATTGATCGCCTTTATCTCCTTCGTTAAGTAAAACATATTACCCCCATTTAACCCAGCGCCACGTCGCCGATCTCGTGGCCGTCGAGCTGACAATCGGGTGACGGTAAAGAGGTTATTTTGCCAGTCGCATCGCCGTTTGGGAGTTCGAAATGGTCTGCCGGAGCAGCAAACCATGTCACTTTGTCCCATTAATTTTCCGAGGGAACCATTCTGAGGAACGACGAAAAAAATCTGAAATGGGGCAACCCCGTAGGCGTAGACGGCTTCCTATCCTGCGGTTGGTATCTTTCCGTAATCTGTGATAGCTTCGGTGCAAGAGCGATGGAAAGGGACTCTATCGAGTGGTTTAGTTGTTCACAGACCTGTTCAAAAACGTTATACTTATATCAAAATTATTTTTCTTTTTTAACTAGAAACTATTTGATCAATATAAGCAGCATTACCGTGTTTTTGAACAATTGCATTAGCATCATATGGCTTGCATGTTCACCATGAATGTTCAGTTCATGTACTGGATGGTGTTACTTCCATCTACCAAGATCTGTTTGAAAGTTTTACGGCTCAGATTTGTACAACAGCATCTATTGATAAGAAATTATTTATTTATTGAAACGAATGTTCCAGTTGACGGAATATTTCAAAAAAAGTTCCATTTTACGAACAAGTCTACTCTTCACAATTTAGCCTTCAATATTCATGTGACCGAAACTCATAAAAGCTCCAAGACTATCTGTAGGACGGAATTTTCTATCCATCCTGGCCACAATTCCCACCCCTCTCTTGCTCGTTTGTCCCGGTTGGTCGCATATTTCTTGGTGCCAGATTCGCATGCTTCTTGGTTCGGCTTTGGGATTCATGTTCATAGAAAAACGACCAATTCACCAACTCTGGCACTGGAAAATTATGTACCCACATCTCCCCGCCCTAATAAAGGTTCGTTCATGTGAGTGTATGCGAACCACCAAGCAAAGAACATCGGATCAGCGAAACACAGTGCGGCAACTTACCGACGACGGATAGTGTCATGGAGTATCCCACCGGAGGCGTTGTGGATATCTGGCATTCGTAGACACCGGAATCCCGGGGCTGGGGATACAGCACCTGGAACGATAAGAAAGCGGAAACGGTGTGAATGAACGGTGGCAGGGGAAGATAATTGAGTTGTTGTTGCTTTGGAATGACGGTGAACCCTCAGGATAAATTTAATTTCCGGTCGATGGTTCATGTCAATGAGAAGCATGTTTTTGATCTGAATTTGGTGGGCGTAGGTGCATGTTAGTGAAGTAGGTTGAACTAGATAGCGATCCGAGGGTCAAGTAATTCTATACATTTGGAAATAGTGATAATAAAATACAGTCATACCTTGATGTAAAGTAACTTTTACTTTGATATAACGTAACTTTTTATTGCCAGTTTTAATTTTAAACGTAGTTTATTGACTCTTAAAACCTATTTTTTAACAATTCCATGGATTTTCGTAAGTTGTACCGAAAGGCTATTATTTCACTCCGAAAATGATCTTTTTATAGAAGCCTCGGAGAAGATTGAATGACATTTGCCAGAAAGCTATTCCCCAGAATAGACCATTTGCCAGAATGTACAATTACCCAGAAATAGTGAACCTGGAGATTCCGATTATTATTGGTAGCTAAAGAATAGAAAATTAATTATAAAAAGAAGGTAATTTTGCATAATGAGGATTTGGCATTATTTATTATTGAAGGGATTTTCGATATTATTAGTGTTCATAAAAGAGATTATTTAACATATTAGATTTTTTTTTAGAAATATGGAAACTATTTATTAAAAAAATACATTCATATTTGTCTAATAACAAACAAATTGTTCACGAATGGATATCATATTTCTTCGCCTTATTCCAGATGCAGACTTCATTTCAACAATTGAATCTTATCTACAATTTATCACTTTAAGTCATACTAGACAGATATTTGAATTCATTGAAGAAGTTGTATCTACAAGTCTAGACAAAATGCCTACTTCTAAAGAAGAAATCATATCAAAAACTGCTATATTCAAACACAGTCACGAGCGAATACCTACTTTTAAACAAGGGATAACATCTACCCTTGCCTTAATCGGAGCAAGCGTCTTCTTTTTAAAAATGGATCATATCCACCATTGCTTCATTTTTGGCAAACGCCTATTTTCAAAGAAGAGATCACATCCACCATTGTCTTTATCCGGACAAGCACCTTCTCTTAAAGAAGGAATTAAATCCACCATTAACTTAATCCGGACAAGCGCCTACTATTAAAGAAGAAACCACTTCTTCCATTATATTAGTCCCAGCAAACGCCTATGAAGCGGGCTTGGTAGTCATATGGCTACTGCTTCTGCCTCATACGCAGGAGGTCGTGGGTTCAATCCCAGGTCCGTTCCATTCTCCTACTTTGTATCTTTCTCTTAATTTCTCATGTTCTAGCAAACGCTAAAACTGGAAATGGACTTCCATACCGTTTCCATTACTATTCCTATACCTTCAATTTGAGTATTCTAACAGTAATCTGCTAGAATTGGAAATGAACTTATAGAGCTCGTTTCCTACATCCAATTAGAAATTCCATCAGTTACCTTCTCCCATCTATCACATTGGCAGCTCGTTAACCAAGACGGACCTCTGCCTCTCCAACCTAACCCAGAAATTCCAACAAATTCCGCATGAACTCGTGGCAAGTGCAGAGGTATATTCGGCTTGCAGTGGACGAGTAATTGCATCATCATTTCCTCCGCTACATTGGCTTGCATTCTCCCGTGGCAGGCGCCAGTGCAACCTAACAAATGAGATCACCAGTACTTGTACATTGAATTTGTGTGCTAGTCCCAAGGAAACATCTGTTGGTACTTTGTGCAAGAACAGCTGATCTGGTCATAATGGAGTAGCAACTACGGGAAGTCAATCAAGCTCAAGCTCAAGCTCAAGCTATATTAATCCCGGCAAACGCCTACTTTTAAAGAAGGGATCACATCACCATTTCCTTAATCCGGGCAAGCGCCTACTTGTAAAGAAGAAATTACATCCACCATCGAATTAATCCGGACAAGCGCCTTCTTTTAAAGAAGTGATCATATAGCAATGGTTTGCTTTAATCCTGGCAAACGCCTTTGTGGATAACGTACTTTAGTTTAAACGCGACTTTTACGATTGGAAGTCGATTTTATTCTTAAATCAAATGTTCACAATAGTACAACACAATAGTCACTTGAAATTAAATGCACACCCGACTGAGGGAGATCGACCGACGTGAACGTGCAAAAGTTTTGTAACGGGACGGGGTTTAATAGGCAGACTAAGGATAATCACAGCCCCCACTTAAGCGCCAGACAACAAGTTGTCGTGGAGGTGCACGATCTCAAGTATGAATTCCCGTTCCGGCTATGAGACCTCAGGGCGAGTTCGCTAAAACCTACGATGGTAGCGTTACCACTTAGAACCCAACAAACTAATGACCATTTAAAAATATCCTCTTTAGCAGCGGTTCTCAACCTGGGGTACATGTACCCCTGGGGGTACCTTTGCTGGTCTCTGGGGGTACCTGAGACAAACATGCGTAATGGCGGATGTTGTATTATATAATTGCCAAAAAAAATCACTTTAGAATTGATCTTGAATTTTTAATCGAGTTTTGTTCTGCTGATTTCATTCATATGACGTTACTATCAGAGAGAACAGTTTTTTTTGTGTTGAGCAGATTTGTTGTCCTGAATAAAGAGCATAATTCTTATGAGGTTGTGGATTTGGTGAGATTTTACAATCGCTGTTCAAAGCCCAAGGTCAAAATCTATTACGCCCATTTAGAAAAGTTCATCAATTGATATAGTGAAAATTGATTCTAAAACACAACATAACGTGTTGACGAAATCATAATTTCTATTTCGTAATTTCCATGAAGTTTTGGATAGGTTCTATAACATGCATTATGTCCTCAAGGGCAAATATAAACGGAAATACTGACGAGGTTGCTTGTTTAGATTTATGCTAGTTTTTACATTGGAGGTTAATAATCTCTATTTGAAATATTTCAGGTACATTGTTCATAACAGTAAACGGAGTTGAGAAAATGAAAGTTTTGTTACTGTGTTCTCAAAAATCAGCGAAAAGGCTTGAAAAGTCCAGTAAACCTGCTGTGCCAAAGTATTAATTTTGTTTTAAAAACTTCAATGTTGGAAAATAAAAGTTCGACGTGTAGCAAGGTTGAAAATTGATAAGTCGATGTACGTAAATTTGTCAGAAGCCCAAAATTATGTTCTTGAAAATTAAATCAAATTGAATTATTAGGTTTGATAAAAGTCCAATAAAAATCAATTACCCTCTTTTACATTTGAGCTTACCGGTAAATAAAAAAACTAGGGGGTACCTCAAGCTGTGCCATGGTCTGAAGGGGTACCACGTAAGAAAAAGGTTGAGAACCGCTGCTCTTTAGGATCTACTAAAAATACGCGAAAAGGAATCGATTTTTCTCGAAAGACGACTGTTTAATCCTCCCACCTTACAGTTCAACGTTCACTCTAGCTTGTGCAGCAAAAGAAGCTGTCGCATGATTCATCTTACAATTCCATGATTTATTCCTATATGGGTTAGTACTTCTTACTTGCGAATCACTTCCCAAGAAACCATAAGTTCAGATTTTACTTAAATTTGTTTCTAACCGAACCAATTATTGGTTCACTATTGGTTCACATTGAGTTCCAAGCCCCTTAACCGAACTTTAAAGTTCACTGCTGCGTCTCCCACGATAAAAAAATTACTTAAAATGCGAGTTGATTAAGGCAAAACATCCCATCTTATCCGTACTTTTTGGTTGCTTGGGTTTTCTTCGGGTTGGCCTCCATGGCGACGATTATGCTGCATTCGTTGCGCGCGATTGTCGTTCGTTGCGGCATCGTGTCGATGGTAGAGCTTTCCGTCGGTACGCAACATATGTTGACGGATGTTACGAATCTTGGCGACGGCGGCGGCGACAGCAAACGATCAGTTGCCGCAGCTTCGATGCCGATGTTCGGGCACCAGCCGTAAGGGGGCGACTTCAATTCTGGGTGGACCCAAATTGGCCGTTCGTTAACGGTAGTCGATCGGGGGTTCCGCACGTATTACTGACACGTAGGGCGCAACGACATAAGGGCACTTCCACAGTATTTTTTTTAAACCTAGGAGTAGGAACTTCGTTTGAAGGAGTAATCTTCAAACGAGTTTTATCACTGTCAGTAAAGTCCTTTGTCTTGTGTTTAACATAATTACCTGTTCCTAGTGACTAATTCGTACACGTGGTACCTGTCGTTTTTGTTGTGCTTCCCTGTCGTTATGATTCCTATAACTAACACTCTATTATTATCTTTTTGGTGTTATTATTGTGTCGTTTTACTAACCCATTTTACATTTGAATCATTTGTTTGAGAAACTGCATAAGTCCATTTTACACTATTTCGAAAAAACAACAAAAAACTGTTTTTTAACAAATTTGCACCGAATATTTCGATTTCTTCGATACAGATCAATAGTTTATGGCAAAACTCAACTCCCTGGGGCACTTTCAGTGCAAAAAATATAAGCAGTACTCCACAATTGCTCTTCAAAGTACGTGGACATATGTAGTTTCTCAAACAAACGAAATTTTTTTCATACATTCCTGAACAATTTTTTTCGTATTGCCAGAATATGTAGTTTTGTATGAGGATTCAAACTATATAAAAATCTCATTTTGGCCAAAATGTTACATCATCGCGATTCAATGATCTATTCACTATCTAGCTTGTTCGTTTGTCTAGTGTCGTAAACTGTCTTCACTGTTTGGTGTTTGGCGTTGCAAATCGTCGTTGGAGAAAGTATGCATGCTACCTCTTCTGAGCTCTACCGAAAAATCCCGAGGCCTTTGATGGTCAGGTTCGGGTAACTTTATCCGGTGGTCTAAATCTGCTACCTATTTTGTATATGTTTTACCAACTCTTTTTTAGACGAATAACCGCAAGAAAATTCAGTGACTGAGAACGTTACTTGCCTAAATTTAGCTATGATTTAAATAGGAGAGGTTGGGGTGTATTTTGTAACCCTGTTACAGTTTATTCAAGACTATTAGATATGTACAATTTTTACTTACTTGGACCTGACTGACTGCGTGCGATGTCTTCTAACTGCTGTTCGGCTTGTACCTATCATCGATCGTGAGGCGATCGGTGTGATGTTGAATTAAATGATGATTATCTACATACGCAAATGCTTGTTCAGTCTTCTCGGACACTAATAGTTCAGTCAGCGATCTAGACTATCAGCCTCGATGATCTGCTTGCGGTCTCTAGGATATTGGTACTCCTGATCAGGTTCCGTTGACAAATCTTTAGTATACATCGTTGCCCACATGGTCCGTGTAACACCGGTTCAGCTCTTCGCTAGAGTCGTATACCGAATCCTCTTCGAATCGTCTGCCTCCAGATGCCAATCGACCTCGGTTGAGGATTGTTTGATTGCTCGAAACGACGAAAAACATGCAAGACACGAAACTTTGTGTGTGGATTCCTTAACCCCCACAGAATACTTGATGCAATGCATCAAAATTGACGAACAGGAACTGATCAGAACTTGATTCGACCTTGGAAGGACCAGACATCAACGGAGTGAACAGCAGATCTTCAGACATTCGGACGAGCGGCGGCTCCTGCCGCGGCGGATGGACTTGACTAGGGAGGACAAACATTCTCTAAGCTTTTTGACTATATTTTATAAAACAAAAACTTAACTGGGACGCGGAGACTCGAAGGCCTCCGCAGCGCCACCAGGCGTCTGACGGAGAAGAAATTAATCCTCCTCGTGAGTTGACTTGGACGGAGTGTCGTTGTCAGAAATTTGTAGGACACACACTTTGAAAATCACTAGAAGGAAGTCTTCGTCCTTCGTGCGAACTTTGACAACACGGATTCCCCGGTTGGATCTCATTGACACGACCCATTCGCCACCTGAGAGGTGGTAGGTTGTCCTCACGTAGCAGTACCATGGTTTCGACGAGAATGTTGTTCCTTTTACCAAGCGAGGGCATAGTTGCTTTAAGGTGAAGGTGGGTTGAGTTCCAAAACAAAGCTTTGAAAGTATTGGTACAATACAAACTGTCATATACTGTAGTAGTATTGTCGTATTTATGGAATAACAAAGAATATTAGGCTCAAAACGACCCAGCTCCACCACGTTTACTTGATTCCATCCCATGCTCCGAGTGTCCTTCAAAAGCCGATTTGAACAAAAACTGATTGAGAACAAGTCGGTTCAAGTTTGTATGAAAACTATTATGGGAAACAGAACCTTTCATTACACTGGCTACAGCACCTCCCCTCCAAACGCTGGCGAAAAGAGAACCCACATAGCTGGAAGCAACATTCCAGAGACTTCACTGAACGCTCCTTAGGAAAGATTCGTTGAAATAGCATTTTATACTCCGCTCACCCCCATGTCACACTATTTGTATGAAGTATCTGCTCCTGGTGCGATAGATATCACAGATATGTTGAATTACACAATTACACAAACACAATGTCAGCGGAACAGAGCAGCAAATTTGACAGAAAATATATGGGCTAACTGTCAAATTTGCCGTTTCCGTTGCTGTTCCGCTGACATTGTATTTTGGGCTGTATTATCATGCTAAAGCTTCGGAACCTCGTTTAAAATCGACTCCCAACTATTGAAACGTTTATTCAATATGTATTGTCTAAGGAATTAATTGTCTAAGGAGTTGAATTTCATCCAGTCATATGGTCTTCCCCTCGCCAGCGCCCAATCACGGAGTGCCACAATCAGAATAATGTAAAATTCAACCTCGCCATATCAACTGCCATACAAACCTGAAACGACCTGTACACGGTAAAGGCCCAAACACAATGTCAGCGGAACGGTAACGGAAACGGCAAATTTGACCGAAAATATATGGGCTAACTGTCAAATTTGCCGTTTCAGTTGCCGTTCCGCTGATATTGTGTTTGTGGCTTAAGCCCCTATTCGAACCGACCAAAACCAGCGAACGACACCCAAAATATGAAACAAGTTCGACTGAGCGTGGCGGAGCAACATCAGTTTTGAACCACCCTGTTTATTAGGTTGCTGCTATCGGTACCGGTGTTTACATTCGCTTCGCGATCAGTTTTTAATCTTTTTTTTCGGGCAAAAATTGCAGTTTATATTAAGTTTTCGCTTCAAACAAGTGACTTATTCCAAAAAGTGAAGTTTAATTTGCATTCCATCAACATTTCGGGCTGCTCATGTGCGGAGAAGTGTGTAAAAATTGGATTTTTCAAATGCCCTTTGAGAAGAAGTGAAGTGCAGTGATAAACCCACCAAACCGCGGACGGCTGTTAAATTGGCACGAAACTGCTGGTTTATGCTATATTTCGAGCCGAAATACATAGGACTCTTTGAAGAAACATGTTAATTATCACGGGAAGTACATAAATATAGTGTGAACAGGTTAGTAATCTGAATATTAAACTTTTGTTCGATGCTTTTCGATGCATTCGAATGTTGGTGGGATTGGAGTGGGGTTTACCCGTGGAAGGTCCTGTGCCATATTGACTGTCATCGTGGTACTCTCTTTTAACTATGTCCTTAAGCGAGACGTAAGTTGGACTTCTCTATTCTTACGTAACGCGACTAGCTCTTCTGGAAATCTTTCTCTCTGGGCTAGGATCAGCAGCTGATGTAAAGCTGCTACTCGTTCTTCAAGTCGCACTAGACCTATTCTGCGGTCGCTAGTGTTTCGACAGTTGTGCACAAATCTCCCGACGAAGGATACAATGCGAACTAAATCTTGCAATGACGATCGAAGGCTGAAGATTGTGCTAGGTTCAATAACTTGAGCTGGAGCCGATACCGATGTGCGTTCCTCAAGTAACAGAAGATCTAGGTCCTCCTGATTTATGTTAGCCGTTGTCGACCATAAGGTTTTGCCTAACCGTAACCAAGGTGGCCCTTGCCACCACATCTGGAAATCCTTCAGCTAATGAGGATCCATTCCTCTTGACAGAACATCTGCCGGGTTGTCCAAGCCAGCCATGTGATGCCAGATACCTCCACATGTGATGTGCTGAATTTCAGACACCCTGTTGGCCACGAAGATGTTCCAACGAGACGGAGGTGCTGCTATCCCGAGCAGCACAAGTCAGACAAAACTGGTTGCTGCTACTTGATTGTGACTAAATCTGGTCCCATATGAATTCCAGTAACCTATGTAGAATATGAGTGCTGCTAGGGATGCACCAATTAACGATAATTGAGTCGGTCCAAAAATACGGCTGAACTGCGATCTTGAGACTTTGGACGAGTTTTTCGTACTGATGTGCGCCTGTTAGTGCAGACGAGAGCTCTAATCGTGGAATCGAAATTTGTTTTCGTTTCTTCTCTAGGTCTTAAAGCGGAGCTACACGAGATTTAGCGGTAACCAGTGATAACGAAACTGTTCCATCAAACAAGAGGTAGATGCAGACGCCGTACGCCTTCTGAGATGCATCGCAGAACATGTGAAACTCGACGGACAATGTTTCGCTTCCGAATGCGATCCAACGAGGTACTTGCAACAGAGTCAGACCTTCCTAACTTTCTCTGAATCCTCTCCACCACATTTGAAGCTCTTCGGGTAGAATATCATTCAAGGAGCACTTTGATCTCCAAAGATCCTGGAGAAATACCTTGGCTGGAACAAGACTAGCTCCAACCAGACCTAACGGATAGAAAAGCTTCGCGAAATCGGACAATATGATCCTCTTAGTTATCTCAGTAGCAGGGTTCCACTGAGGTACAGTGAACCGAAAAATGTCCGAACGGGTTCCCATTTAATTCCAAGGGTATTAATTGTGGGGTTAAAGATTTCGAAATCCGAACAAGAGCGTTCATCTCGCAGGTAAGGTGGAATATGATCCAGCCATTCTCAAGAGTTGGAGCTCCATTTCCTCAAGCTATGCTTAGAACATCGATCAGATCCTGTGACAATTGTACAGCTTCTTCAAGGCTGTCAACGCTCTTCAGCATATCGTCGTATCAGTGGCGACAGGAAAGTGGTTAGAAGTATGCCACTGGAAATGTGCTTAGGTCTCGTGCTGAGATCTCACTCATATGCTAATAATTCGTTGATGAAATCGGCAAACATTTTTTTCACAATTGGATCGGTATACAATCTGCGCTCCAAACGAAACGACGAGTAGCGATTAGCTGAGTATTTCCCAAGCGGTCAACGATAAATTGTTTCTTGAGTAGCTGAACAACGAACCTGCCGGTAGAGTTTCTCGTCGTCGTTCTCTCAAAGTGTGTTTCATATACCGACTCTTCTAGTGACAATGTGCTGAAGGTGCGACACGATTCTCCAGCTCAAAGAACCGTGCTAGTCCTTCTTCAATATTCTCTGCAGCACACGATGACACGACTGGTAAAACATTTGACTCATCCGGAATCGTTCCAGAGACTATACGCTCTGCAATCATCAGCTCCAGATATACCTACTTCTGCTCCTATAATCAGATCTACAGCTGCAGACTCGTGGAACGTTAGATCGGCTAACACTCTCCTTCGGCACATTCCAGGAACGGATGTCAATGCTTCGTGTTGGAAGATCGACGATTACTCGTGGCAAGACATGGAACTTAAGATTTGCCACATAGTTTGTAGCAAGCGAATAAACTTCCCCGAAAATTGCTTGAGTAGATGCAGTTCGCGATCCACCGATTCCGATGATCGGTTAATGCTCACGAGTTCATTTGTACTTGAGCTTTTGCGAAACGGTTTCAGACATATAGCATCGTTGAGAAAATCCGCATCTTCGTAAACTTGGTACACTTGAAGGCAGAGTGAGCTGATTCTCCGCAGAATGGACAGCAGCTTGATTGGATTCCAGCATGGCTGATTGTTGGACGAAATGGCTTTCCAGGTGCGATGGACTGTAATACGGAACAATGACTTTTCAAAAACTTTACCAAGTCTTGATACTTTGGAACCACCTTCGAATTGTAGTATGATTCCCACTGACGCAACGTTGTGGGATGTAGACGCAGAAGCGCGGTAGGATAGATTTACTCACCGCGGAGACATCGATGCTGTGGTAGAGTCCCCGTTGAAGAAGGTGGAGAACACGTCATTGAGCGCGCCGAGATTAGCTTCCAGCAACGCTTCAGCTTGAATAGTGCCTCGAGGGTTGGCCCTTGATTCTCCCCCATAGATATCATGGGAGAGTAGAGGTCAAAATAGCGCTTAAGGAAGACTCCTTTATTTTCATAAAATAACATTATTTGAATGTTTTGCAATGTACAACGAAAAATAAGAAGCAGAGTCCAAATTTAAACAATTCAAATTTGAATTTCGATTGAAACTCGATTGATTCAATTCTCAAGTATCAGTTTAACGATGTTAAACATTATCATTTTCTTTAAAAATCATTCTCCACAAACATCACCAGAAAAGCATCAATGCTATTATGTTGGTGGTGTTTCACAGACATTCCCCACCGGCTTGGCACAAGAGGTTAATTTCGACAAAGGAAAACCATCCATCGTTGTTGGAAGCTCTATAAATACGCCACACTAGTTTGGCCACGGACGGATCAGAGCGCATAGAATTCGAATCGAAAGCCAATCGCCAGTGAAGCCATTTTTATCCAACTTGTATAAGAATCACATCGTTGGAAATGAAACACTGGCGCATCAGTTGTTGGTAAATGGAAGAGAAAATACGACATAAAAGCATCGAATTGCCAAATGGTACCAGCAGCAGGAAATGCCCCTCAATCCTGGAAGCATCCGGATATGAGAAATTCCTCTCCGGCGAACTTTGAAATTGCTTTCCGACTCCAACGCTTGGATACAAAGGAACGCACGCAAGGGTACTGGGAGTGAAAGACTTGTCTAAAGTGGAAAGTTCGAAAAGTCTTAACCATTTTGAAAGTTTCTGCAAAAGTTAAGCCAAATTGAATTTTACAATTAGGACTGAACTTCTTACAACGCACATGAAAAATTCTCTCGTATTATAATTATTTGTTTTCACTGTGAAGCTTTTTGACTTGTTCATGAATGAAAATACCCCTGCGTGGATCGCAGTTTTCTTCAGCTTGCCGTGGTGGTCACTACTCATGAGCCGTGCCATAGCATCTGAACTACAAAGGACTGAGCGGGTGGAGGGAAGGACATAAAACTGATGATGCTGCTGTAGTTGTTTTTCCGCGCCATCCAACGGTCACAATAAGAAAAAATAACAACAGAAATTCCACAAAACCAAGCAGATTGGAATAGGATTCATCGCCCAGAATCGGGAACGGAGAAAATGCCACCGCAGAGCACACTGGGTGTCATTTCAACCTTGATTGGAAAAGAAAACCTTATTCGGCGGTTGATGGTAATGGGTGGTTCGGAAAAGCGATTTGTCACTCTGTGAGTGGATTCGGTGCTTTTTTTTACTGTACGTCTACATCAACTTGCAATATCTGAAGCAAGCCAGAGCAAAGATCGTCACGTGGCGTGCCAGATAAGGTTTCGTTGAATAACTATCTTGTTCCATGAACAAAACGGTTTTCTTTTAAAAAGCAGTACTTCCCCCTTGCAGTTATGGAACAGCTAACGTCGTTCCTTACATTCAATACCGAAAAAATCGACAAAATGTAAATGTTTTCACTTGGATAGTGTAATATGCGAAAAAATATTTTAGATACAAACATATAGAGCGGACGAAAATGAATTCCAGAAAGTTAGATCGGTGAAATATGTCAGCATAGGTAAAAATCTTGTGTGTTTATAGAATTCGTTTTATTTTTGTAGTAAGGAATAAGTGGGTTACTTTCCGTATTTTCGGTCTTTGGTGTTGTGGCGTTTATTTTGCACCAGAATTCAAATAACAAGTTTGGTTTTCATACCAAGCCCTCTGTCAAATAGAGAGATTTTTGCAAACTGTTCCATCCAATTTGTATGATGCAGGATTTGTAGGATTTGTTTTTGACTAAAATAAAAACTACTACTAAAAAATTTAGAAAAAGCGCAGAAGCTAGAAGCAACCCTCACTTAAAACTATGTTAAAGCTGATCGATCTCGTTTGTTTGTCGTTGAACGAGAACTCAAACTTTGAACAATTTAATGGAAACTGACAGTATATTTCCTCTCAGTTTTTGTAATAATTTATAAATAGGAATAGTATTATAAATGTTTATGATGAAAATTAAAAGTTAAAGAAAATAAAATATGATTAAATCAAATTAATTAAAGCAAATTTGCTGGAATAGATCCATGTCACGTCGTTATTCTTCATTATTTTTTTCCTGTATGGATTACAGTTCTACGTAGTGTAACACAGGCATGCAATGTTATCAAATGAAACTTCTGCTTTGCGTTGGTAGGATACCCGCAAGAGAAAAAGTTTTATTGTGGGTTAGAACAATCGTAATTCTGCGTGATGGTACACTCGAATGCATCGCCTCGAATGCAAGAGTTTGACATGCTGCTTCGTTGGGAAGCCCACAAGAAGAGTAGTGTTATTATGGATCGAAAAAATCACAATTATGCGTTGGGATACATTTTTTTCTTCTGCGTTGGTGGGACGTCCGCAAGAAAAGTAGCGTTATTGTAAATTGGAATAATCACAATGGGGTGGCAGTCGAGTCGTTGCTTGCAAGAGAAGGCATTGTACCAGTAATAGTTGAACCCAAGTTTTATCACTATAAAACCGCTAATCAGTGCAAACTAAGTGCAGGGGATAAGTTTTTCACCTTATTGTTCAATACTTATCACTTCTTTCCTCTACACTTCATCGATTTCGTATGTTGAAACGAAAAGAAGCAGACTTCATACAACAGATAAAATCTCTGATATCACCTCTCAACGATGAGCATTGTAAACCAGTCTTCACGAAAACATGAACCGCGTTTAAACAAGTGCAGCTTTCCCGTGTTCAAGTTTGCACTCAAACATGCATACTAGATCCAAACCGAGTTCATCATAAACCGAACCAAAATCACACCCGGTTTGAACTCAAGTGTGCGCCCAAGTTCAAACACACGGGTTTGAACATGGAAGTTTAAACATCAGTTTACACACAGCATGCTGTTCATCTGTTCATATTGGTCAAGTGGTTTCTCTTCTTGAGTAGCGGTGATGGCCTAGTGGTAACTCGTTTGGCGTTCACTCAGGGCACTAGTGTTTGAATCCTTGTCTTTGGATTTTTTAGGAATGGCACATGAATAGTTTTAGTTTTATAAATGCCACTTTTCAGCCCTTGTCAGGTGGTTTGCACTTAGTTGCACAGATATCTTGATGTCACAACAATTTGTTTACTCAACATTTTACATACAATCTTCAGATATTATTCTTAATGTTCATAACAACTGAATATTATGTGCATTTTCCCAGTAAGAAAATCGGCAGCCTCCAATGTAATGATTATTTAAAGTGTGCTTGCGTTTATGTTCTAAACGAGGTAAAATACATAAGTCTCTGTTCGTCTGTCTGAAATGTAGCCCCTAATTATTTTTACCCGTTACATACGCAAGCATGCATGTTGTTTTGTTAGAGACGATGAGATTTGCATATCGTAAATAAAATATAGATGTGGATTCCAAAAAGTTCAAAGACACACTTTTTAGTGGGGAGGAAGGTTGTTAACCAAAAAATTCAAATTGATAGAAATTTAAAAAGATAGTAGGGGTCTGTTCATAATGTATTCTACATATATTGCTATGTATAAATAATACGCCGATGACATTATGCAATACAAAGAAAATTCACAAACGATGGATTAAACATAAAAGTCTTATAAACTACATGGCTCTCATAAAAGATAAAATCTCCAATTATGACAATCTAAAAAATTACGAAACTGGAATTAAAGCCCCGTTGATCATAAGGTTCTTCAAACAGGTCGAAAACCCTCTCCCTGGAATAAAGAAATCTCTATGCAACCCAGAACTTCGCTTCAGATTCTCGGTATATTTATCAAGTACTACCTACCGCAAAGTAAGTAGAATGAATTATCCCCATATAAACGTGTCAGAAAAATCTTATCCCAAAATTTTAGAAATATGAACTAATCAGTTTTTTGGTGGTTGCAGAATCCCGAAATCCTAAGAAGAATTGCTTTCAGAACCTCGAAAATGGAACAAAAAGCTCCACTCAGAGCAGATTCGAACCTAAGACGTCCTGAATGAAAGGCCTGAATCAAGACCTCACCTCTATAAACGCTTCGTTATGCAAGTGCGAAAAATGTGCACACCATGTTTCAATTTTTCAATCATACTTTCATTGAATAATTCTCTTATTCGAGATATGAATAACAAAGCTGGGAAACGTGGAGAATCAACAATAATATCCCTAGCAACCCGTTCATTTAACCCATGTGTAGGATTCTCGTGTGCAAGCGCACATGTTTGAACCCAAGTTTAAACTCGATGTTTGAACATTGTACATTGCGCCTGGGTGTATCGGAGTTCAGGCTCGTGTTCAGATTGCTATGTGCAAGTTCGAACATAGCAAGCAATGTTTGATTGGGTACACACACTTACGTGAACATCTTACACATGTTGCACCTTGAAGACTGTAGTAAACATAATCTGACTTCTGTGTAAAATGACGTGTGTGCATTTGTCGCCATTGTTAATTTTCAGGGATTTCGACTGGATCTGTTGCTTATATTAGGTTTTTCGGATCTCAGTCACATGAAAATGTTGATAATCTTAAATCATTGCCAACGTTTCGATCCGGAAGTTTGGATCTTTATCAGGACCTGTCATGTTATTGGCGATACCGTAATTTATTACATGTCTATTAGTGTATTACTGTGTTAATTTATCAACCTGTCTTTTAAAGTGTTGGTTACACGATGGAATGTCCAATAGGGTACTGTAAACTGTAAACTGTAAGCATAATGCTTGTTCGCTCGTACCAATATGTTCAGACCTCACTGTAGATTTAATTGTCTTTGTATGAAGAAATTTGTATTAATTATCCGTACTGTACTGACGTCTGGACGAAACCAAAAGTGTAAGTGCTTGTCCGTTGTTATATTTGTAATTAATTATTGTTAATAAATGTTTACAGTTTCGAGTGTCTGGTGGAACGCAACACTGGAAAACACGTTTCTGTCCAACGTCCGAAAACGAACGCGGCGAGATGAATTCCCGTCGTAACAATGCTCGAATGGTTTTTGTCTACACTTTTCGCCGTTACTGCCAAATGAATATTATCGAAATTAACATTCGGTACCTTTTTCTGCGTGGTGGTTTTCTCCATCTGCGATGTTGGCATGCTTACAAGAAGAAAAGGGGTGTTATTGTAGATCAAAATAATTACAATTTTGTGTGATTAGACGCTTGCAAGCATCGCATTTGAATCCAGTGCAAGAATTTCTTACTTTGCGTTGGTGGGACGCTCGCATGACGACTAGCGTTATCATCGATCAGAAAGCAGGGTAGACCACTTTTGCGTAACGTTTTACGGTGTGAAATCTATTAAATCGACCCTAAGCAATCATTTTTCTAAGCTATGGCAATAAGTTGTGCCAATTAAGGGAAATAAAAAATACATGATAACAAAAATATTTAAGATAAATTAATGAATGTATGTTCTGCATAATTGCACCGATTCTAGTTTGTTAGCCCATCGGCTTTTATTTTCCCGCATGTCTTATGCACACCCATACATACAAACAAGCAATCACAGATATCTTCTCAATTCGTCGAGAGAGTGATGAGTAACAATATAGGTCTCCTAGCCTTCTGACTATTTTGTTTTTGGAGCGAACATACAGCTGATGAAAATAAGGAATCAGCTTTCCAGATTTCACAATAATCGAAGCGCCATCCGATGTGCGATCAATTGCGGCTACGAAATTGTGTTCAATGTCACAACTCGTTAACAGCTGTTCCACGGATTGCTTTATCTTCTCCGCCGGAAACGATCCGTAAAGCCGAAGTTGTCCCAAGTTGTCGCACCTCGCTATTAATGACGTTCTTCATCGAAGTCCCCAAGTCCAAGACGATTATGTCGGAATAAAAATGTTCAGATAATGATGACGACGATTGTTTCAACGACATCAATGGTAGTGAAAAATCAGATGACGAACTCATTTCGTTCTCATTTGGTAATATCTGAACTTATATTATATTGATTTTCTTAACCAATTGTTGAATTTAATTAATGATTATATAAAACCGATTTTGGAGAAACTTTCAAACGAATCCGAAACATTGTTCGAATTCCAGAGGAAGGATGAAAACCGGTTTAGGGAACAACTTCAACTCGTTCAGGATGTTCTGAAAACTAGTGAACTGTGAAATCGCTCCATAAGAATAAAAGTACGTAAGGTAAGACACCCAGAAATCGCCCTCCCCCCAGTTTTCGCCCACCTATTTTAAAATCTTCATTTCTCGTAAACTAGTTGTTGAAAACAGTTACAGTTAAAGTTTTTCCATACAAGCATCAATCAATTATGAAAAAACCTGAACTTTAACTGTTTCCAACAACTAGTTTTCGAGAAATGAAGATTTTAAAATAGGTGGGCGACTGGGGGGAGGGCGATTTCTGGGTGTCTTACCCTACATAATCAAAAATTATCTGGATCTGGTTCAATCGATATTCGACGCTCCCCAGCCTGTTGGGGTGATATCGTAGGCGCTGAAGTGTCGTGACGTAATGTTGTTGACTAGACTTTTTGCTATCTGAACTGAATAGCCAGCAAAACCCTTTCACTTCGAAATTGCACGATGCAATTCTAAAACGAGTAGATGAGCGTCGAGACATCAAGAGATGAGATGGCTTCAAAGTAAAGAAAGGTAATTTTCGAATTCTGCTGAGCTTTCGATCGCTTTCCGTCACCAGCTGATTAGGTTTGTTTAAGTTCCGATCCACACATCATTTTCTGAATCTGACGGGAACAAGGCTTCATCTCCATAGAAGAGTTGTAAGCTATGGACCAGAAACAGAGAAATGCGTCGTAGCTTGAATAATTTCATCAATAAGGAGCATGCTCTGTTTGAAGTAACTGATGAACTATTATCGAGTCTGGAGAAGGTTTTCATGGCATTGAAGTCCATTAAAACCACTTTGATTGATATACCCAACCAGCGACTGTTAGATTTTCATACACTTCTGTATAAGGACCTACCAAAACCTGTATAAGAACTGGGCATATGCAACATTGTTAGATTCTTATACAATATAAGATCACAAACAAAAATTGTAAGAAAAGCTTGCAAAATTGTAAAGTTCATACAATATTTGTAAAAGAATCTAGCCTTTTCGCATATGCCCAGTTCTCATACAGGTTTTGGTAGGTTCTTATACAGAATTGTTAGAAAATCTAGCAATCACCGGTTGAGCGAGCGGGTGTTCTCTGATTCTAATTCTTAAATAACTGCACTAAGAAGAAGTCTTTATTGTCGGATTCAAGCATCAACACCTTAGCATTTCTTAAACCATATTGCAAGCGAGTAGACAAGTGGCGATTCGTTACTAAATTGAACTGATACATATTTTACCATTCCCAAAAATTTAATAAATATATGAAATTGAAATTTGCAAGTATTTTTATTTTTATCCCGGGATCCCGGGATATCCCGGGATAACGAAAAATTTAATCCCGGATCCCGGGATTTTTTATAGTCCGGGAAACAAGACCCTTTACTTGTTACTAAACAAACTCTTTAGATTGAAATGGTCTTGTAGATAAAGCTGAATCCCAGGTTTGGTGTTTTACTGGTGATATTCTTGAAGCAAAACTAAGATATGACTAGGGCTCCGATGCATGGCCAAATAACAGTATTACTGTTTTGCTTTCTGCATAATAGGAGTAAATCATGATTGAAAGGGACCTTTGATGAGATATGTAGCTCTTAACGAAAGGTTTAAATAGCGGGACACTGTGATAATACTTTATTCATTCTGAGAAGCATATGATAAAAACATAACAATATCTGCATCGAATTCAAAGCTGCATTGCTTCTCAACAGCACTGGAGTAATTCGACATGCACTTACAAACAAAGAATACGGGTAATGATACAATAGATCTTATATTAGTTATAGTGGATCGAAAATAATCTTAGTTTTGCTTTATGGTACACCGACAAGGGTTACCATCCATCAAATACTACTATACTTTTTTCTGCTGAGTTGGTGGGATACCCGTGAGGAGAGTTAGTGTTAGTGTGGATAGGAATGATCACTATTCTGCGTGGTGGGACGCTCGGATGTTTCACCATTAAATCGAGTACAAGAGTTTCTTCCTCTGTCTGCAATGGTGGGACGCTCACAAGAAGAGCAGTGTTATTGTGGATAGCAATATCTGCAATTCTGCGTTGGGGAACGCTAAAATGAATTGCCTTTGAAACCAAGAGTGTATCTTTATGCCTTGGTGGGACACCCGCATGAAAAGTAGTGTTACAAAAAATGAAAAAAAAAAACTTTAATTCAATGCAGTGCCTAAACCACAGAGATGTAAGCGAATGAAAGACGAGTTTAATTAAACACCATTCCCTACTGTGCAAAGCAGAAATCAGTCTTTCATCCTACTTAATTTTTCTTATGAAACTTAAAATAGGCCTCAACCTTAGGCCAGGTTGCTTTCGATCGTAATATGACGCAAATTTCTCTTACTAAGTAGTATGCAGAATATTATAAACCTTTATTGTTTGCACTAAGAATTTAGTCACAAGAAGTTGATGGACCAATGCACCATGCGGCTCCATATGCTCGTATGCTTCTATGGTAAACATGTTTAAAGCTTGTTGGCATAAGAAGTGATAAGTCTCTGAAACCTTTTTCAAAAAGCTACAAAACCTTTTGACAAAGTTTTACAGAAGAACTTTCGCTACAAATTTTGTGAAGACATAAACCTTGTATGTTGTAAAGTGGAGAAAAAATCATATCACTTTTAGGGAGATTGATCATCGACCTAAATACCTACAAATGTGCTCATTTTTCTTTTTTTTTTTTCGTTCGTGATCAACCAATGAGTTGGAAGTGGCTGTGTTTGCTTATTTGTTTTTCCATTGTCTAAATTAGATCCCAAAAGTATGCGTAAAGTTTTGTGTGATGTGTTTAAGCAAATGACGCAATCTTGATAGGGGAAGTGGGGGTAGCACGCCCATAGGGGTTAAAACGCGCCACCCCTGAATAAGGTTAAATATCCCCATTTTGATTATTTTCAATAGTCTATACGATAAAGCAATGAAAAATATTGCCATTGGATACATATATTTCATGATTTTTCTCTAGTTATACATGAAAAACTTGAAAAAACGATTTTTGCGTGTTTTGATGCAATTCTAGCTCGGTGGAATTTAGTCTTTCTGTCGCTGTTATACATTGATAAATTAATAATTGAGCCATGAGCCATGCTGCTTACTCGTGTTCTTTATGTTCCACACGAAATCGTCGTCAAAAATGGTTTTAAAACGATTTTATGGGCCTTCAAACTTCTGAGGTCGGTGTGGGGCATTACGCCCATGCTCATTTCGTATGACCGAAACAGCTGAAACATTCGGTTAATTGCCTTAATGTAGGCAATTAAAATGAAAATCAGTACGATAAGCACATGCGCGTTTTAACCCATCCACTGGCGCATCTCACCCCGCATGGTTTCAAAATCATTTTTTTTCGGGTGCTTTTTAAAAATCAAATTTCTGTGCAATAAAATGTACAATTAGATATCTGTTATCGGTAGTCAGTCGCAGATATGCTGTTCTTCAGTATGCGCTGATGAAAACTGGCTGAAATGGTGGTTTTCATTGATAAAATGGCATTTTCCTTAACGTGGGCGTCCTACCCCCAGTTCCCTAGATTGTCTCGCCCGCAGAAAATAATTCTAAATTAAGAAGCGATCACCGGAGTCAGCAAGCCGGGAGCGTCGACCCCACCGGCAGGTCATTGACTGGGTCACGGTACATAAAACCCAAACAAACCGGTGAGTCACCATATTTTTTTGATTGGAATGCGGCGTCCGATCAAGGATGTTACCGATCATTTAGTAATCTGGGTTCGATCATTTAGTAGTTTATCAATAACTTATTCCAGAAACTGAATTTCAAAACGTGTTGTATGTGTGTGGCAGTGAAATAGCACTTGCCGTTTACTATATAAGTAAATATTCAATGGCTTTGAAACCATCGAAGTAGGCCTGATACCAATAATCGAATAAACAACAATCGAAGCAGTCGTTGCACGTGGATGTCAGCCACATGTGCTGCACCATCCAAGGTGAAAGGTTTTTCTGGAGACTCCCGCTTGTATATATACAATTAATTATTAATATATTAACGGAACAAACTCCACAGTATGGTGAACTTCAAGTGCGAAGGTTTCTCTACAACTCTGCCTAAATGTTTGTTGTTTGAATTTTACTAGTAACGGAGTTATAGCTATAGTTTCAGTAACTTAGACTAAATGATAACAAAATTCCAATCATTTAGTTAAAGGTACTGCAACTAGCGCTACAACTTCGTTATTAGTGGAATTCAAACAACGAGCCATTAAGCAGGGTTGTAGAAAAACCTTCGCACTCGAAGTTCACCATGCAACACATTTTGAAATTCAGCTTCTGGAATGAGTTATTGATAAACTTCTAAATGATCTAACCCAGATTACTTAATAATCGGGAACAACCTTGGTCGCGAAGGAATGTCTTGGCTGTGCCAGTCTTGGACTGAGAACTGAAGACTGAATGTGCTTCGAAAGCCATATTGCATTTTTCGCGAGTCGGAAAGCCTGTCGACTATCGCTAGGGTCCGCCGTCACGGACCCGTGAAAATATGTGTGCATTGGCCCGTTTCGCCATCACCCCAAATTACTGTCAAGTAGCAGTAGCGCAGACGATCGAGAAGCAGAGTATCAGCAAAACCGTGACGTCACGTTAATCCCGGCGCGGCCATACAGTTTTGTAATTGTTTTGCAATAATTCTCGCGAAAAGTGAGTGAGAGGTAAAAGTGATGAAACAAAAAAGGATTTTCATCTAATAAGCAAAATTTTAGTTTATCTGCCAAGGCTAATTCTAGAGAAAAGATTGATGGGTGAGAAATGACCCTAAATGAAAACAACGAAAAAAGATTCTCCCTTGACCCAAAAAACGCTTGCTTTGGTCTAATTGAAACGAAAAGTCGAAACCCTGCCCTCAAAGGTCGGGACTAGATCTACGCGTGTATTTATTTAAATCATTAAGCATGTGTTCAGTTTTGCGATTATTTAATAAATACTCGTGATATTCAAATAAATACTCACTGGCCCATATTCATCCCAAAAATTGACAGAGCCGAATATGAATATGTTTAGAAGTGAAGTGACAAAGAATGCCGATGGGCTTCATAAACAACCTATTTTAATTCACCGCGTAGTGATGCTGCCTTTCTCGTCTTTAGTTAAGACACCAACCTTATGGGGGGCTTAAATTATAATATGTACCATTTTTTTCACAACTTTCAAACGCAGCGGTCGATCGTTATAACTTGTAATCCTATCGAATTTAATTTGTTGTGAGAAAAATGGTTAAAGATTACGTTATAATGGTTAAAGATGAAAAGTTGTCTAATGTTTTTCTTAGGTTTTGTGCACACACATACAGACACATACATACAGACGGACAGACAGACATGTGTTCAATTCGTCGAGCTGAGTCGATTGGTATATAACACTATGGGTCTCCAATGCTTCTATAAAAAGTTTGTTTTCGGAGTGAAAATGATAGCCTTTCGGTACAACTTCGTTATAAGAGAAAGGCAAAAATATCGAAAATTTAAAGCTCTGACTGGTAGGCTCTCACGCTTAAAATTATTTACACAATTTTGTGTTTCATTCACACATAACGGGTCTCTCCTGGAACAACATATATTATGAGTCACCGTGATGTTACTCATATTAGTATAACTGGCAACGATTTTTGCTGAGTTCATTTCACACAGTGATATTGCAGTCAGAATTCGGACATAACCTCAATTATGTGTTTTCAAGCTGAAGTAAATACAAGCCAACTTTTTCCTACTTATTCAGAGGATTTTATAACTGTATCGATGAACAAAACAAAGTTCGATGATTATTTTCGCACATTGCTTATTGCTCCGCCATCGAAACAAAAGGAAAATCCTCCGAAAAAGTTTTGTTCCGTGGGACATATTTCGCACACGTTCGGGACTTTTACAGTTCGAGGCGAACTCATGTACAAATATCATGCGAATTTACTTCTCCACAGCCAGAATTACCAACACTAATGTCACTGTGTAGTATGTGTAAAATAAAAGTGGGTGGTAATCCAGTTGCAGCAAAACTATCACGAACACTTTGAGACGAATACTGCGGAATCACGCACACTTCTATTCCTTTGGAGAACTCAATGTGAGACAGTACACAGAGACTGCTCGTGTTTCACTCAAAATGTCCACGGGAATAACGGGACTGTGGACAATAATTAGCTGATATTAGTAAAGATTAATGTTTGAATGAAAATTCAGTGTTTATTATCGTTTGGGTGCAAAATTTGAGAACTTGTCGCCGGCGACAACTCGCCTACTATTTTCACGTGAAAAGTTTTCACATGAAAATTGCAATCATTATCGTTTGCTTTGGAGAGTATCATCCGAACAAATTAAATTGGGCCGTGATCTACTTAATGGAGTGGCGCTTAAGCGACGTGCTTTTATGCGGATCGCTCCGTGCCGGTAACAAAACGGCTGTTGCGGATCATGTTGAACATAATAAATAATTAAAATAATACAAAACATTTAAATAAAGTTATAAAAAGCAGTGAATACACGGTTTCAGCCACTGTGCGGTACTAGAAAAAATGGTACGTAAATCATTTTTGTTAATTTTTAGATTTTCACAAAAACGGTTTCTATTTGCAAGGATTAAGCGATGGAATAACGAAAAAGTGATTTTTTGCAATTTCTGATCATAACACCTGGTTTACAGTTGGCGTTTGAGTGATAAAACGGCCTGCTTTTCCATACCAATGACATGGGTGCTTTAATGAACATTATGCAACCCAAATGGGTTGCATAATAGTAGTTTGTGCAACTAGTTGCAAAAAGATGATTTTTTCTGCAAGAGTTGTACGTTTATCCAACGAGGCTTGCCGAGTTGGATAAATACTACGAGTGCTGAAAAATCGAGTTTTGCAACGAGTTGCAACACGCCATTTTTTGCAATGACGAAAGGTGAGCTTTGTTATGATAAATCTGTACCAAAATAGTAAAGACCGATTCACTATGATAATTCTTGCCAATAAATAATGTTGCTGCAGATAACAATCAGATTCTATGGTATCATGCCGCATCGAATAGCTCTACAAGCCTTGAAGCGATAGATGAACTTGTCTTTGGAAAATTCTGATGTTATGTCCATCAAACTATTTCACTATTTCGACGCAGAGAATACACTATCTGACCACTTGAAAGCCCTGAGCTTCCCCTCATACAATTCACCCCGGCAGGGCGGCCTAGAGCAGGGTACTTCCACTTCCCTTCGGATTTCGGATGGACAAAATGAGAAAAAGGAAAAAAAAATCAAATTGAAAAAACCTTATATTCTATCTGACCTTCTCTGCTCCTCCTCACTACGGCACTGGTCGACTCACTGCTCTCGTTGGGGCCCCTTCGTCGACGACAGCACGGCAGCAGCAGGCAAACTGGTCTCCGCTTTCTTCCTCTTCTTTCACCTTCTTCCTCTATTCTTCTTCGTCTTCTTCTTCACACGTTCGACTTCTTCTTTCTCTTCTTCCTGCTTTCGGGCTTTAGAGACTGCCTTCGGCAGCCGTCCTTGACTTTTGGCTAGGGGGAAGAGCAAGCTCCTTTATCGGATCCCCCTAGCGACGCTGGTGCACAACACCGAACTGACTACTCGCCGTAGTAGGCCCAGGCAGGTTCCACAGAATTCTGCCCCAGACAGTACGCCCCTTTGCACTGCCTGGCTTCGTCCTTCTTGACTATTAACTGCGGGGGCGAGGAACTCTACTGGCTGAGCCCCCACAGTAAGGACGGCGGGTGTTCTTGGGATCTTTTGCTAGACCGCTGGGAAGCGAAATTTCCTTTGCGTTTAGCTTCCCACTATGGCGGAGATCCAACACCCTTTTGCACTGCACCTTTACAGCACTTAACGTTCCCGAACCACGGAACTTTCGGGGGAACTCCAAATTTTCCACTCCCGACGATGCTGGGAATTAACCATCCAGCCGACGCACGCAACTCAAAAAACCACAATTCGCTTTTTGCGGACTCAAAACCGGCCGATCCACCGAAACGCGTCCTCACTTCGCCGCGGCTCGTAACTTTTCTATTTTTTCACGTCATCGACCAGACCAAAACAAATAATCGCCATCGCTCCTGCCACCGTGCTCGGCTGTTATGCTGATTATGTATGAGCACCGCTTTTAGGCCTACGGAAGGAGCTCTGGCGTCAACTTTATTTAAAAACCTATTTAAACAAGCACTATAACTATGTCTGAAACTTGATTATGCATATGTACAACATGTGATAGATTTAGTTCGGAAAAGGTATTGAAGGGTAACCGCCCCTTCGGTGGGGTTTGATCCCACGACCCCAGTTCGCATGACAGGTGCTTTCCCTACTCGGCTGGTACCTGGTGCTGGGAATTTGGTTTCATCAGTACCCGCTAAGCTGCGGTGGACGACGGAGGTCCTTCGTAGCTTAGTAGGGAAAGCACCTGTCATGCGAACTGGGGTCGTGGGATCAAACCCCACCGAAGGGCGGTTACCCTCAATACCTTTTCCGAACTAAATCTATCACATGTTGTACATATGCATAATCAAGTTTCAGACATAGTAATTAATTTCCACTCCGGGTGGCTTAATACCCGGCATATAGGCAATTAACTTTGAATGTACTGAAGCACTATAATTTAAATTCAACAAAACAAAACCCCATACAAAACAATGTGATCAAAATTTAATTCAAAAACAAACAAATCCACAGTGGTGGTGTATGTTGCCATATCAAAACAAAACAAAAGCATAATGGGTAGCCAGTTAAAACGACAACAAACTACCCAAAATACACTCAGCGACAAGGCTAAACAAAACGGGTTATTTGTAACTCGCAGGTTACACACTATCCCAAGCTAATTCAGCAAAATGTAGTCATGTATGTAACTACTGTTCCGATATTCGATTTTCATTATGGCACCCAAATGAGTGCTATAATGGATATTATGCAACCCATTTGAGTTGCATAATGTTCATTAAAGCACCCATTTTGTTGGTATGGAAAAGTAGGCCGTTTTATCACTAAAAGACGAACTGTAAACCAGGTATTATGATCAGAAATTGCAAAAATCCATTATAGCACTCATTTGGGTGCTATAATGGGAAACCAGCATTAGAACAATTGTTACATGACCACATTTAGCACAATTGGCTTGGGAGAGTGTTCAAATAGTGTATTTATCTTAGTCACGTAATAAATGGAATAATTTTATGGGCGTGATGTCAAATTATCCAAAGGCAGGTTTATCTATCGCTTTATGGTCAGTCGAGCACACGATGGGCACGATAACATATAATTTGTTTGTTTTCTGCAGCAACCAAGATTGATCATGCGAAGTAAATAAAATTGTATCATTTTGGTACAGATTTTTACCATAGCAAAAAAATAGCGCGTGCAACTTATCGCAAAACTCGATTTTCTCAGCACTCGTAGTATTTATCCAACTCGGCAAGCCTCGTTGATAAAAGTACAACTCGTGCTGAAAAAATCATCTTTTTGCAACTAGTTACACAAACTACTATTTGATAACTAAATCTTGAGATATGTCCATTTTAGATTCTGGTATACTGACAAGGTTTAGGGTCATTTGGCCGAATGCCGACTTTCCTGGGCGTGAAAGTAGCTATCATCGTGTTAGCCTCATGATATACGAAAGCAAAAATGGTAACTTGGCTTAGAAACCTAGTGGTCAATAACTGTGGAAGCTCTGGATAACATTAAGCAGCGAGGCGGTATTGTCCCAACTGGGGGATGTAATGCCAATAAGAAGAAGAAGAAGTGTATAAAGTGGACGCCATATACGTACATTTTGCATGCATCAAATGGAGACATGCGTCTATATCGCCTCCATCTTGTGTACTTATACGCAAGCATATGCGACTTTGTGGTGGCTGGAAATTGAGCGTCAAAAAATTGTAAATTTGAATTTACATCCCGTTTCTTTTTTTTTTGAAAATTGCATCTATTGTTAAATTTTGCTAATGTGACATGGCATTGGTTCAATTGTGATTATCACAATATATCATAAAATGGGAACTTTTAAATGAAAACAAATTTTCTTGTCCGAATTGATTTTTTTCAGAGTTTTTTATCCGAAACTAAATCAATGAAGGTCATATTTATTTCAGAATCCAAAGAACCTCAATCTGTTGTGAGAAATCATAACAAAATCAGCGCAAAACGCATTAACATAGTACAGCATGCCGAGCAGTATTGCCGCCAACAAGTTCATTACCTAATATTATTCTTTTGTGGAAATTCGTTAAATGTTCCTCGCAAAGTTCAGGAAAAATTCTAAGAAAATCATGAAAAATTTTCGGGAATCGAATGCAACAAAAAATACGATGCCTATTCATGCTACCGGGCACGTGACGCCGAGAATGCCCCCACCGAGCTGAATTCCGACAAATGCCACCACTGACGATATTCGGATCGGCAAACACCTCTGCGAGCATGTCGGTTGAAACGATTTAATAGAAATATTCCTGAAAGTTTATCAAGCTAAGTCAGAGGTCCTATGTTGAACTGCGTATTCAATATCAATTCATAAGATATCTTTAACATTTGTTTTTCACTGTACACTTATAAATTAGAACGCATTGCGAGCTGTAAAAACAAAAACTCCAAGGGGACAGCCCTCGGATCAAACTGTGGACGTATGACTATGTAAATAAATATAGCC
Organism: Armigeres subalbatus; assembly: GCF_024139115.2. Taxonomy (NCBI): domain Eukaryota; kingdom Metazoa; phylum Arthropoda; class Insecta; order Diptera; family Culicidae; genus Armigeres; species Armigeres subalbatus. The sequence goes on along the minus strand of NW_026943003.1, from coordinate 259,832 downwards.
CGTTGCTTCGTTAATTCCGATAAATTTTCAATCGATTGAGGAAAAAAATGTGAAAATCCATTGAAAGATGATCGACTTTTTAGCCTCCAAAACGTCTAATTTTTCCCAAGTTTTGACATGTACCCCTATATATGTATCGAAAAAAAAAAATATTTAGTTCTACGTCATAAAAGAACAAATGAGTTTCTTATTACATAGATAGAACTTGAATTTCAAGCTCAAGAACACAAACATTTCCGAAATCAATTGATAGAAAGCTTCGTTAAGAGTCGTATCCGTTAAATCTTACACCACCTTCGTTGGAACAAAGCGCAGTTCCGACTCATTCCTCCGTCTATTTATAGATGCTATATTTTACTGCTACTCCCGTTAATACTGAGGAAGAAAAATCGGGCTTGTAGCAAATAGATTAGGTTCCTAATAATAATGCCACACTAAGCTATCGCTTTCAATAAGCACTTTCGTACCAGTCAGCAGAAGATTCTGCACCGACGAGCAATGCTTCATTCTCTAAATGATTCAATTTTATAGATCTCCCGCTGTAATGACCGCATCCGAGCAGCCAATCCAATGATCTGGGAAAAATCCCGTCCTACGAACGCCGCAGCAGCCCGGCAGTCATCATTCATCGTGGCCATACTTAAGCACCCGAAAGTCCCCGTTAAGCAGCGAACCATTCATTCCCCAAATCCATTCTCTCGACATTGTTATCTCATCCGAGAAGCCAACAAAGCAAATTCCGCCCTACCACGGCTTCAAAGGAATATGACTGGTTTTCTTCGGTCGCCGCGACTACTGGCCACTGCGGCATGTATTCCAGCTGGGGATAACCATTGGCATATCTAGTTTCTGCTGCTTATGTTTGAGGTCAAGAGAAGAGGGGCTGCCTTTAAACGCCTGTCATTATTATAACAATTCATCCAATGGAAATGGCAAATGGAAGTTTATGACAACCTGAATCTAGATTGAAGATTGAAGTATTCGCCCTAAGAAAAGCAAAGCAAATGAAGAATAGGCTCGTTTCCATTTTTTTTTAATTCCGTTTAACAGTCAATATACACCTTAGAAGAGAAGGTCAATTAATTTGGACCTCCCACGGCCAAAAGTAGCAGATGTTAAAAATTCAAATGGATCAGAAAAGGCCATTGAGTGGTATCAGCAAAAATAGTCATACTCGATGACGGTGTCAATGGATCAAATGGGAATGAGATAATCTTACACCCCCCTCCTTCTCCGCCAAGGAGTTTCACCCAATTGACGATAATTATTCATGAAACTCAAAACAGTTTGATATGTGTTTTGATATCTCCCCTTCTGATACAACAGCAGAAAGTAATTGAGTGCTCAATTGGTTCGTGGGTTGTTTGTAGCACTACTAAACTCATGCTTGATCCAGGGAAATGAAACTCAATCAAATAATCTCTTGAAAAACAAATTTTTGCCATTTTACTAAATGCTTTCTAAAAACATTTCTAATTTAGGTCCGCATCGGCGTCACATTTCCATCAACATTTTGACCTTTCATTTTCAATTATTCTAACACCACCCTATTTTTTTTACGATTTGTCGTGATTTTTGTGTGATTATCTAATTTCTTCACTAAAACCTAAGGCCAAAATCAATACAAAGCAATCTTGTGGAAAAGAGATAAGAGTAACTACTTTCTAGCCACTCCTTCTCACTACGCTGCTGGTCCTCACATCAAAACCAACCTTCGTCATCCGTCGTCGGTCGGCGCTGCTGTCGCTGGAGTCACTAATCCTATTAGGATTATCACTTGCTCGACCAACGGCATCTTGATTTACTGTCACATTTTTCGCCAACAGTCCCCTAATAGGTAGACAGTGCGGCGGGTGCACCCAAATGGAAAGAATCAAAACTCGTCGGCTAGTTCGCTTCGTCATGGAATACTTCGAGCGCGGCGCGGGCAGGGTAATTCCGATCCACAATCTCACGCTTTTCCGACTCTTTAGGTGGGCCGAGATATCTGGATTCCATTAGAGATTACACCCACGGCTGGCCGATGATGCTTCTACGCAGACAAGGGTCGAGTGCTTTTCCTTGCGGGAGAACGATTGATTGGGCGACACAATGCCAATGGGGACATCATGTTGGGATGATTGGACAGGAGGTTTGTCACTTGAGTGGATGAATGGACTGGAAAAGGTACGAAAAAGCGATCATAAATTTGCGGGGTAGAAACGCAACATGGGACAAGGAATTACCGACTGTGACTAATGACTGAAGTCGATCACAAAGCATTAAGTGATTCGTTGCTAAGAAGCTGTTATGTTATGGGATGTTGGTTCTTTTGACCATATAACGGCAATTAATAAGATAATACGCAATACTATTAAGCTTACCTTTTCCCAAACAGATAATATTTTGTAATTTTATATGTACTGGAGCAACATTCAGTTGAACTTGATGTCACTTAATTTGGAATCTTAAGCCTAACAGAGATATTTATTGCAGATGAATCACTTTTCTAAAATCCACCTTTGCATCGATCGGACGTTTTTTCGAACGCGAATGAATTTTTTTTTCAATTTTTTTATCACCCCAAAAATCACCAGATGGGTGATAAAAACGGGATATTACAGTATCTCCAAATGTTATACCTATACAGTAGAGTGATTCAAATTTTGACTTTTTCGCTCCCCTATTCACCCCCTATAACGGTTGTTTATGTCATTAATATGTCATCCACAGGTCTATTAAAGACCTTTCAAATTTTTATTTTGATGCAATTTGATTGTGCACGCGTCATTTGAATATCGTGAAGGAAATTGCTATAGAAATCGCCACTTATGTGAAAGAACGTTCGGTGATGTGGCCCATACGTTTTACTATACCAGTGAAGGTCATAATTATCTCAGAATCCAAAGAACCTCAATTTGTTGTGAGAAATCAAAACAAAATCAGCGCAAAACGCATTAACATAGTACAGCATGCCGAGCAGTATTGCAGCCAACAAGTTCATTACCTAATATTATTCTTTTGTGGAAATTCGTTGAATGTTCCTTCCAAAGTTCAGGAAAAATTCCAAGAAAAACATGAAAAATTTTCGGGAATCAAATGCAACAAAAAATACGATGCCTATTCATGCTACCGGCGGCGTGACGCCGAGAACGCCCTCACCGAGCTGAATTCCGACAAATGCCACCACTGACGATATTCGGATCGGCGTTTTTTACGTTTTTTAAATAAAATAAATAAATCAGCTTCATATAATACTTCTTAAGCTGAAAGTCAGTTGTTGTTGCGAAGCGATCAGCCTTTTGTAAGCGAGGTTATGAAGAAAACAAAAATGGTCATTATTGATATTGGCAAGGGGCAACTAACTCTAAACTTTTGGCAGTATCCAGAAATACTAATAAATACTAGCGAAAAACTACGTTGTATCTACGGTAAATTGATCGAAGAGCCCTGGTTGAGAAAGCATGAAACACAACGTCACCCAGTCGATACAGTTCACCCAGTTTTAGGCAACACATGATTTCAGTCTCCTTTAAATTCTTAAAAAATCACTGAACAACTATTTCTATTACTATTACTTTTTGAGCAAACTTTAGGGTCCATGTTTTGGCTTGATGGCATTGGAATTATAAAATGCGGTTTGAAAGTTTTCTAGAATCTGTAGAAGGTAGAAATCAGGTGTTTCTAATACGGGAGAGCACTGTGTTTCATCAACTAACTGACAAACGCCATAACAACCGAACTAGCAACCGTTTCTTTGTTTGACGAAAATCATGGATACTAGAAATATCACGAAGTACTATTGCTAGACAATGAATAATATTATAGCAAAGTTTAGAGTTACTTGCCCCTTGGATATTGGTGTTATTCTTTTATGTGTTAAATTTAATTTCCCCCGATTCAGTATTTTTGTAATAACTTTTCATGCCAGCATTAACCGATTCAATACGGATTTTATGAAAAATATATAAAGCTTTTTAGTGGAATGTATTCAACCGTCTAAGACGAATTAAGCACTCTCCAGAGACTCCAGCGGAGACTGCACAGGAAAAAACTGAACAACTTGCGAGTGAAATCAGCAGAGGAAATCCGTACTGACAAACCCACCGTACAGATCATCGAAGGATTCGTTGTGAACCGTTCGACACAGCAGTTTACGGAGGAACAACTAGCTCACCTCAACAAGGGACTGGGGTATGCGATCACACAGAAATCAGACGTGGAACAGATCATCGTGGACATGGAGACAGCGATTTCCCGAAACATCGAGCAACAGGATCAAAATACAGCGAGGAACATCGTGGCAGACGCCATCAAAGAAGGGCGGCACGGGTAGGGATGAATCGATACAAGTAAATACGAGTAAATACTCGATACTTCTGATTCGATACCAAGTACTTTTGGAATCGATACTTTCATACCGATACCAAGTAAGTATCGAATTGAAGTAGTTGAATCAATTGAGTACTCCATTCAAAATCTATTAAATATTATAAACTTAAATAGAAACACTCATATTTTTTCGTAAAAATCTTTTGAATGCTAGTATTTAAATCGCATAAATACGTTCAAGTATTTATTTTTTGCTACGAACATTATTTTAAGCTTTTAGTGGAATATTTACTTGTCTTAAGACGAGTTTGTACTATTCCATTTAATTCCACTACTTTATTGTACCTAAGTCGAGTCAAGTACGAGACACTGAAGACGGCCCGACTGTTGAGGTCGAAATACGTATCTGTCAAAGATACAATAAAGTAGTGGAGTCGAATGAAATAGTACTCGTCTTATGACAAGTATTTTTTGCTGCTTAGCACTTATTTGTGACCGATCCAGAATTTCCTCAAAGTCGACAATAAATTACTCAAATATCTTGGGTACTATTGGATCTGTACTAATATTTGCAGCTGTTTTCTAATTATTCAGAATTTTACGTCTATATGAACATGAATTAAAAAATACGGCAACTATAAATATAATGATTTAAATAACAATTCGCTTACATCTAAAATGTGTTCGCTTTTTACACACTATCGAGATAAGTTAATTGTAAAATCGATGGACAAATAGTAATGGAAAGTGCTTAAACCTTTCACTATTCAGTGTTTCATTCAACATAAATTATGAATGACTACTTGTGAGTGACAAAATAAATTTACTTCGAATTGATGAGTACTCATGTGATACAAGTAGGTATCGATATTTTTAATTCGATACCTTTGTGGTATCGATACTTTTATTCGATACTACTTGAAAGTAAAAGTATCGATACCTTAGTGGTATCGTTTCATCCCTAGGCACGGGACAACGAGCCATGACGAAAGGCGGATTCTAAAGGAGCTTAATGGCCTACTATTCAGATTACGCCATTAATGACATAATAATTGGCGTTTCAGGGTAAATACGCTTTATGATGTCATTATTTACGTAATATTCCATACATTTTGCGCTGTCAAAAGACACCCACTAAAAAGAATTTATTACGAACAATTATTACGAGAGAGCTTTCGTTCTAACTGGAATGCAGGGAGAAATTCAACAAAACAAAACTGACAAGCGTCACGCTCTCTTTGCCAGAGAGAAAATTCTCTCTGTTTTCATTTCGTTTCGTAGTTGACAGTCATGCTCTTTCTGTCGCAGCAGGGTCGAATGCATGTTAGATGGAAATCTTCTGAGCGCTGAAGAATAACTCGGATTGTGATGGTTTTGTGGAAAGCATTTCATATGATGAAAAATAATGATGATAATTATTTATTCTCCACTTATTCAACATGAATTGTTTAAAAAACAGATGCTCTCTAGAATTAACATGAAGTATTTAACTTAAACCTAGATTTAATAGAACAAATCGAATAAATTTTCAAAGTTCAAGGGCCAATGCGGAAGACAATTTAAAACGTAGGAATGGTTGTAAAACGAATATATTTGATGAATAAACATGATTTCATAAATTGTTTCAATTCTGCTCCTTGAATGGCTTAATATACTTTGGATTTCAACATTTTTCACGTGGAACAACTGTACGATTTGAATTGGATGAATATATAAAGTAGAATAACCTTAAATAAAACATGGATTGGTAATGCATTAATTCATCCAAAATCCAGTTTAAATTATATCACATTCACACGATTCGATTTTGTTAGAAGCTGTATCATTGATTGTCGAGTAGAACGCAATGGTTCAGTTTCCATTTTTGAAAAAAAAATTAAATTGCTGAGTTGCCCTTCATACATGGAGATACTGGTGGAAATACATTTTAGTTCGATAATATTTCTTGAAAATTGGTCCAATCGTCCTTTTTTATTTATTTGTGAGAATTCCCAAAAGTATCTAAATTTTTCTATCAAATCTCCGTTCGATCATAGTACAGAATCAAAATACTTTTTAAACTTAAAAATAAATTGAGGAATAGTCTGATTCCCCGAATAACGGCGCACCCAACTAATGAATGTAGCTTCGCTCATTATCCTTAATGAGAGCTTCAAATATTCTTCGAAAATCCCTTTTCATATTTTTTTTTATATTTTTTTTTCGTAGAAACTTTGTTCAGAAAAAAATGTTTGATTGTCGCCACACAATTGCTTGATTTCGCAAATTAAATTTTAAAACTCTCCTTGAGTTCAACCCTGTATTAGCGTGCAAATGAGGAAACATGGAAACGTCAAGATATATTATCTTGCTGCATATATTAACACCTCGTAATAATTGGATACCCTCTCACTTAACAAACTCATAAATAGCCCAATCTGAATAGGCTGTAAGGAAAAACCAGTATACTACGTAAAAGCCGATAAGGGAAATGCAGTAATGGTAATGGATAAAGAGGACTACGACGAATAGATGACGACGAAAATCAACGGAGGACCTTATAGACATTTGAGAGTGGATCCGCTACCAGGATTAATACGACTCACGGACAAAACAATAAAGGAGTGTAAGGCGATCATCGGAGAAGCCCGAGTAAAGACAGTAAACCCGGTTCTACCTAGATTTAAAGGACTACAAAAAATCCATAAACCCGGCAAGGAGATGCGAGAGATAGTTTCATCAGTGGGTTCCCCTACCCAAAACATAGCCAAATGGTTGGTAAAGGAGTTCCAAAGTATTCCGAAACCATTCCCCAGCAGGTCAGTCATCAACACCCAGGAGTTCGCCCAGAAGCTGTTGGAATCAGGACACATCGAAGAAGAGGACATAATGGTATCATTCGACGTAGCGGCATTGTTCCCTAGCGTTCCAGTGAAAGATGCTCTGAATCTTCTAGAGGATTGGCTGCTAACACAAAGGATGGAAAGAACATGGCGAGGAAAGGTGAAGATGTACCTAAATCTGGCAAGGCTAAGCATGACGGAGAACTACTTCACATTTCGTGGCAACTACTACAAACAGACGAAAGGAGCACCGATGGGAAATCCGCTATCACCGTTTTTGTGCGAACTGTTTATGGCGAATCTGGAGAACAACCTACAAGAACAAGGAATACTACCCCAGAAGTGGTGGAGATACGTCGACGACATTTTCAGCATCATCAACCGAAAGGATCTACCCAGGATTTTGGAAGCAATAAACAACGTGCATAAGGACATCAAATTTACCTTCGAAGAGGAAAAAGAAGGTAAACTACCTTTCTTGGATCTACTAGTCATCAGGGAAGCAAATACAACATTGAGCCTCGAAATCTACAGGAAGCCCACGAACACCATGAGAGTCATCCCATATACATCGAACCATTCGTACCAACATAAAATGGCAGCATTTCATCATATGATCCACAGGATGCAGACAATACCCCTGAGCGAAGAAGGAAAAACGAAGGAACTACAATACATCTTGGAAACAGCGAAGATCAACGGATACCAGGAGAGGACTATACGAGCGATCATCAACAAGAAGGAAAGGACCCTACGACGAAATGGACATACAACGCTGACACCGATCGAGGAGCCGCTGAAAAGAGTTTCGGTTTACGGTTCCAATTACGGCATCAAATATTAAAATCTTAAGAAATGTCTCTTCCCCATGGAAACTCGATGTAGCTGAGAGTTTGGAAATCCACCGACAGGTACAAACAGCGCTGTTGAATAAGGATCAGGGAAATGGCAGCTCTTGGCTCTTCAAGTTTCTACCTAAGCAATAAAGTAATTTACTGTATAGGTAAATAAAGTAGACAAATATATTAAGCTCTTTAATAAAGTAGGCAAATAAGATTAGATTAGGTACCTGGCGTAGTATAAATAGTGTAAGTTGCGATTGTTTTCTTCAAGTCGAGTCAAGTACGAGACACTAAAGACGACCACACAGTTGTGGTCGAAATACGTATCTGCAAAGATAACGAAAATTAACTAGTGGAATTAAATGGAGAGTACTTAATTCGTCTTAGACGGTTGACGGATTTTATGTTCATCGTATTTCAACATAAATTTTGGACATACTGCTTCAAAAACGGATGCAAACTAAAAAAGTAGAAATATGGGGGCAAATTTTTTTTTATATCTTTTAGGGCTTCCAAACCCTTCTTGAGTACAGAACTTGATGATCTACATAAACAACAAAGCGTTTTACGGGGCCTCAATCCTAATATGAAGTTGACAATGGTACTTGAGTTACAATTAAACTATTTTTATCAAATCGCAGTGTTACCAGAACATCAACGGTACTCCAAACTATTCTTGATTTCAGATCTTGGAGGTCTTCAAGACCAACCGAGTGATTGATAGGTTCCTCATCTTGTGTGTTAGTTGTAGATCATTACATCAGTATTTAAAAAAATCAACATTCTCAGAATAGCTATGGTACTCCAAACCGTTCTTGAGATCAGACCTTGGAGGTCAACAACACCAACAGAGTGATTCATATGGTCCTGAGCTTGTGTGACTGTTGGTGCAACCCCACGGGACATCATTATACCAGTATACACAAATCACAATATTCTCAGAGTTCCTGTGGTACTCCAAATCATTCTTGAGTTCAGATATTGGAGGTCTACAAGACCAACCGGGTGATTCATAGGTTCTCGAGCTTGTGTGTTAGTTGGAGAAGCCCCTTTGGGACATCATTACATCAGTATATAAGAAATACAACATTCCCTGGATAGCTACGGTACTCCAAACCATTCTTGAGTTTAGATATTGGAGGTCTACCACACCAACAGAGTGATTCATAGGGTCCTGAGCTTGTGTGATAGTTGGAGCAACCCCACGGGACATCATTATACCAATATACACAAATCACAACATTCTCAGAATTCCTGCGGTACGCCAAACCATTCTTGAGTTCAGATATTGGAGGTCTACAACACCAACCGAGTGATTGATAGGTTCCTCAGCTTGTGTGTTAGTTGTATAAACCCCATGGGACATCATTACATCAGTATTTAAAAAAATCATCATTCTCAGAATAGCTATGGTACTCCAAACCGTTCTTGAGATCAGATCTTGGAGGTGTACAAGATCAACAGAGTAATTCAAAAGATTCCCGAGCTTGTGTGTTAGTTGAAGAAGCCCCACGGGACATCATTACATCAGTATATAAAAAATTCAACATTCCCTGGATAGCTACGGTACTCCAAACTATTCTTGAGTCCAGATATCCGAGGTCTACAACACCAAGGACATAGAGTCTTGAGCTTGTATGATAGTTGGAGCAACCCCAGGGGACATCATTGCACCAGTATACACAAATTACAACATTCTCAAAGTTCCTGCGGTACGCCAAATCATTCTTGAGTTCAGATATTGGAGGTCTACAAGATCAACAGGGTGATTCATAGGTTTCCGAGCTTGTGTGTTAGTTGATGAAGTCCAATTTGACATCATTACAATTGTAGTATATACATAATAAAACATACCCGGAATACCCACGATACGCCAAATCATTCTTGAGTTCAGATATTGGAGGTCTACAAGATCAACAGGGTGATTCATAGGGCTTTTCATGAGCTTGTGAGTTAGTTGGTGAGGCCCCACGGGATATCATCATACCAGTATATACAAATCATAACATTCCCAGAATATCTACGATACCATAAATGAGCTATTCCAACTCATAAAAATACCTGTCATAAGACGAGTTTATACAATCCCATTGAATTCCACCACTTAATTGTATCTTGACAGATACGTATTTCGACCTCAACAGTAAGGCCGTCTTCAGTGTCTCGTACTTGACTCGAAGTCGAGTGTTTCCAAAATAATGTACCACAAATATCCAAACCAGACAGTTATTGTAAGACCAAACATTAGACAAGGAACAAGCATAATATTTTTCCTATGATGAAGACACCAACTCCGTGTCCAAATGTTGGACAAATATAAATCTTGTTTTAATCCTCAAAGACTGCGTAGCCGTTTTAAGTTAAAATAACAATAAACAGCCGATCATTCGAAAGTAGGTATTAAACAAATTCTGTAATGTGTCTGTAATGGTATTTTGAAGTCCCGTGGAGCTATTCCAACTCATAAAAAAAGTTGAGACATCAAAGATCTTCATGTTGATTGATTTAAACATTAAGATCTGTACTCAAGGATAGTTTGGAATGTCGTATATATTGATCGAGTTCTGTGGTGTGTCTGTAATGGTGTTACGAGGTACCTTGAAGCTATTCCAACTCATAGAACTAGTAAGAACATCGAAGATCTTCATGTTGATCGATTTGAATATTAAGATCTGAATTCAAGGACGGTTTGGAGTATCGTAGATATTGAAAAAGATCTGTTATACCGCTGGGCAGGCGCAGAATTTCATCATTGAGCATTTCAATTTCAATTTTTAACAAGAATATGTTAAAGTATGGTGTTGATTAACATGAACATCAAAATTACAACTCAAGGATAGTTTGGATGCTCTAGATCATCGTAGTGCCCGTAACCTGACCTGTGCAATATTTTTCCTGGGTGGAGCAGTTAATTTTGAACATTTTTGCTGAGGAAAGCAAGGCTCTATCTCTTAAAACTGATTTTTGACAGCTGATTTTCGTCTTGGGTCATATATAGGGTGGTCTAACCGGTAGTACCGAAACCGGTAATACCGGTATTACCGGCCAGTTTTGAATACCGAAAATACCGGTTTTAGAGACGGAAAATACCGGTATTTTCGGTAAGGTACACTGGGGGAAGTGGAAAAAGGGGGTAAGTGTAAAAATCGACTCGAAAAATTGGAATTGTACATACTTTACAGTTTTTACCACATCATAGCATCATGCAATGTTATACTTTGATGCTCACACTAATACTATGTTGAAATTTGTATAATACATACACTAACACGGTTAACGCTTGAACTGTAATTTTAGGTTTCGCGAAAAATTGATATTTGCATTCATAAAATCAATTCTTATTTGCACCAATTGTTCTTTTTACAAGTGAATTTATATCACAGGTGACCATTACAATACAATTAAACTAATCCCATTCAATTGGTAGTGGTTTGTACCAAGAAAGCAAATAATTCAAAGATTTTACACTTACCCCAGGTATCAAACACTGTGGGGAAAGTGGATAATGTTCTAATCACGCAATTTTTTCTTCCTTCCAGGGTTTATTTCGATAGCTGTGAATCTTAATATGTTCCTTCTTTGTTATCATTGTGATTCCAGTGGTGATTGGACTCATATAAATGAGATAATGCCTGATTAATCCACCTATCGGTACTGATGCCTTTCACATGTTTTCCATATGAAAAAAATATATAAGAAAGTTAAAAATAGCACTGATAGGTAAATATATTGTATAATTCACATTAATTTTTATTCCTAACAAGTTTCGCCGTTGAATGCAATGTTTTTTGCGAACAAATCGGTTAAGGACAAGTGCTTAAGAATAGCTGATAATTTTGTATGTGCTTTGCGAACACACATACATACAAATACGCACATACAGACATCATCTCAATTCGTTAAACTAAGTTGATTAGTTTATAACCCTGTAAGTCCCATTTTTCCTTTAAAATGTTCATCTTTGGGGCGAACATATAGACTTTACGTACACTTAGTGTCCGAGAAGGCAAAACCAGCCCTCTTCTAGCTATTACGAGAATTCCTTGAGGATCTATTCCGTTAAGGTAAAGAAAATGTTCCACAAAAGATACTCAGGGCAATTATCGTATTGATTTTAGTTATATGTAACTACTCATCACTATTGAAGGTCAAGGCAACATGGGTTTTCCACTTACCCCATCCCACTAGGGTAAGTGGAAAAATAACTCCTAATTTTAAAATCTATTTCCATAAGTTCCATGCGACCAAAATGGTATGAATTACCGCACAGTTGGTGCAAAATTGACTGTTTTTGATAGCCCATTTTGATTGAACGCATTTAAATCATTTAAACTGGTTTTACACTAATTCAAACATGCACTATCGATTTTTCCTTTTCCACTTCCCCCAGTGTACCTTATTTCAAATTTCGCTGTCAGAATAAAAAATCCCGAATAGTTTTCACCTACATATATCAGCTAAACTTCATGTAATCGCATATCTATCCCATATAAATAGGAAATCCAGCATAGGTGGGAGAGATATTCAGCTACAAGCATTAAAGACTCATTGTGCAAAAAATACAACAATTCAATGCGCGCATGATTGAACCTTTGCCTAAGTAAGCATCATTGACAAAATTCACCTACAGCAAAAATCGATCATCATCGTCACTAATCATACATGTTGCTTCATTCTCTTAGCCATGTGTCAAACAGCCAATGACTTTTTTCTTCAATGAACATTGTTGACATCGTCAAGAATTTTCTAGCAATAAATGAAATTGTGAAAAAGGTACGTGCCTTAGTAGTTTTTTTTTATCTTTATCAAAGTGATTTTTACATTTCTTATTACAAGAGTTCATCACTGAGCCATAGTAGTGTTTCTCAGAAAAACGTGAAAAACGATTTGCTGCAAAAATATGTCCGTTCTGAATTCGGAAAATAATTCAAATTAGTGGTTGATCCCAAAGCACGCTGGAATAGTATGTTATCTATGCTCAAACGGATCTATGAGTTGAAGCTTTAATCTGAATTAAACTACAGTGATGATTTTTTGGCGGTTGGGGAAAAAATTTAAACCCTCGAAACTGTTCGAACTGCTGTGGAACTTACTCTGCCGTGAGTTCTGCACGATATTTTTGCTTTTTTGGATAATTCTGCCGTAAAGCAATTGATCTGAAACGATTTTCTTCAAGACATCTAAGGCTACTTTGATTAAGAAAGCGGACAATATATTGAAGCGTCTAATCATTCCTGATATGATCGTTGAATTTTTTTTTATTGTCTTTATTAATGAGGTTTTCGGCCCTTGACCGTCGTTGAAACTGAGATAACGAACCATTCTTGAAGATCGGTCCGAAGAAGATGCCTCTGAAAGGATTAAGGGTAAGTATTCCACACTTTTTGACGGCTTTGGAACCATTCGTCTAACTTCGGTTGAACTAAAGGAGGGATTCTCAGTAGTTGGCAACATTGCCAACAAAATCCAATGCAGATTGGGAGATGTATGTTAATTATAAACCAATTAATTACCTAAGTTCCGCTTTGCCCAGCTCAACAAACAATGATTTTAACATTCGAAGTTTTTCAACAAATATTGCTTTTCATTCAAAAGTCCAAATCGAAAGTTTTTCATTTAAAACCTGAAATTTTCACAAAAACCGGTATTTTACCGGTATTACCGGTATTGACTCTACCAAATACCGAATACCGGTATTTGTCAAAAATGACCAATACCGACCACCCTAGTCATATATGACCCATTCGTATTGAATCGGTATTGTTTCGCAACAGAGACGCCCTGTTCTCTTACTACTTACTATTGGGAATGTATTCATGTATTTTTAGAGCTTGTTGGGTACAGTTGCGGATCGGTTTTCCACAAAAGTTACTGTTTTCATATTAATTTTCAAACAAACTTCAAACAGCATATGCTCAGTCAAATTACTTCCAAATTAGCTAATAATTTGGAACGATAATTTTAATAGCAAAAGTCAACGTTTAAGGATAGGGGGGCGAAAAAGTCAAAATTTGAATCACTCTACTGAACATCAGAGTGCTATAAATTTTACTCGTGCTAATGAATCAATTTCTTGTTAGAACTCAAATTAGAATAAACAAAGAGGTGTGTTTTTATAACGTTTCTTTCGTCGCTTATAAATTATATGTATGTTATTAAATCATTGATTTTTCGCGAGTTATCGTATTTTTTTACGATTGGCATAGATAAAACAAAATTATATTCCGTAAAGCTTTACTCATTACTTTCAAACTTCAAATTTGGTTTCAAGTCTCAAAAAGGCGTTAGCTAGTTTTGTAGATGATCCATAAACTAAAAATCTACACTTTTCTTGAAGAATTAAGAGCAAAATAACTCTTAGGAACAGTGTTCTTAAAAAGGAGGATTAATGAAGAATACGGCACAAAATCGTGTCTGTGCATTTCCAAATACAGTCTTCCTGTTATGGCAGAAGATTAAGTAAAAAGTGAGCAAAAATCCTCTGCCTAAATCCCTGCCACAAGCACGAAATTTCCTGTTTCCAAGTCCTGCCAACTCCCCCACGGCGGAACACAGTCATGATTTAAAATTCCTCCCCTCCGAAAACAACCGCTTCCTTCCGTTATCGAGGGTCCGTGTCGTGTTTAACAACGCTAATTAATGCTTCCGGTCGGTGTTAGGTCCGCCGGGAAAAGTTGTCGTAAAATGCGAGGGCTGGACAATAATACCAAATCAACTTCCTTCGAGGCAACACCTGTCTCTCATTTGCGTGGTCGTATAAAAAAAATTAACAAAGGCGCACTCACCCGTGATGAAATGAGGTGTTTATGGTCGGTATTCAGAAGCAACCCGAAGAATGTTATCACACAAAGGAGAATGATTGAAAACGCCTCCAGAATTTTTGAAGCCAATTTACATCATGCAGAAAGAGGCTCGATTAATATCCCAGAAGTAAAATGTCGTACATGTAGCCAAACTGGTTCCCAAATTAGCTAAATTTGTTGACAGAAGTTGTGGAATAACAGCCGCCAATAGAAGAAAGAAAAGCTATAATTTAACGCAATTGGAACATAATAATTTTGTGAAGCAAAATGCTTCACGAGTCGCGATACGCGGCAAACTGACAATGCACCACGCGGCTCCACACTTTATCTGCGTGTACATACAAAGTTCTCCAAGAAACATACCCGTTATTGTATTGCTTAAATTGTAAATAGTATTCAGCTGTTGATTAAAACTTGTTAATGAACAAGTGAAAATGTGCTTTAAAAAATACTAGATAGTCGACTTTAACTAGATACGAAAAGAGCGTTCGTATATCAACAACGTTTGTAAAATGGATAATTTTGGTTAAATTTGTGTCATGCTGAAATGAAAACTCAAAAAAATGAGAAAACAAAACAAATTGCGCTCCAGTTTTTCGTTTTGGATTGTTATTAACCCTACTTTCACTACCGGTGCGGATATTGTTTCATGCGCTTTGCTGACTGATACATTCTGCCTATCAAATCTGCCGAGCTGTTTGAGCGAGATTTTGGCTTCAATTTCCTCTTTCGCTCCCTCAGTGGAGCTTTGGGTTGGATGATTTTCAATGGAAGCGGAAAATGAAACGAGCCACCGGTGGAATAAGATATTAATCCTTTCCGAGAATGTATCAATTTAGACAGCGCGTGGCTACGTTCGTCAACTGAACTGAACTGAGGTATTGTTTCGCCAACCCATTAATTCAAGACGTTTCGTGAAGGTTGCCATAGTCTCTCGAATTCAGGAAATCTGTGCGCATATAGAACTTACCTTCAGTGACCAGTCGTCTAACGCGGGGTTATGCACACTTTGGTACCGCTGATCGGAGGTGTAGGTGGCTTTGCCTACCGTCAGCAAGTGAAGATCTCGATGCCGTATCCACGAAACCTGTAATGAGAAAGGTCATGAGTAGATTCAATTTCTCTAAACACTGTTCTACTTAATTAACTTGTATTAGAACTCTTAATATTTTCTTATCACATGTGCATTAGACAATCCGAAGTAATCATTAGCACTTATTTCGCCACACCGCCAAATAGGGTTAATATACGGCTACATAAAAAGTTATAAACATTTAAAGTAACAGTTTATGGCCGATTTGGCGAACTATATTGTTTATTGGGTACTTTATTGATTTGTTTTTTAAATCTTTATTACCGTGATTTTTTATGTACAAGAATTTCATCACTGGTTACTTATATGTTCTTCATTCTTCGGATACATAATCACTCACATAAAACCAGGAATCGGACACATGGCCGGAGTGTTGCTAAAACGCACCAAGCACCAATAAAAAATGTCCCCATTTTGCCCAAGTTTACGTGGAGCAGATTCATTTGATCTCAAATTGTAAATTCCAGTTCGAGACAGCAGCACGATCGGTCGTGCGTTTTGCTCGCGCATTATTTTCAAGTTTTCATCGTTTCATCGTTCATCGTCTGTTTTTTCGTGTTCGCCTCGTCGGTATTTCCTCCCGGGCCAATCATGGGAGACGCGGTGACCGACTTGGTCACTACTGGCAAGGTGCCAAAGCGCACCCCAAATGGAGGTGAGGGAAACCCCCCCAAAAATATTATGTCAAGCACCGTGTTCTCGTTGTTACTACTTGACGACGCTGGTAAAACGTAAGAAGCAGCAACCCCAGCTGCCGCAGCTCCGACCAAGGGCGATTCGATGGACCTGCGCCCAAATCTCCGCCATCCAATTACCAGGGGCCTAAACTGCACATTACGACTTTGCAGTGAAGGTGATGCCATCAAATAAGGATCATCACAAGTCTGTCGTGGAGTTCCTTCAGGTACACATGTATGACTACTTCATTCATGACCTCCCCGACACGAAGCCGCTCAAGGCTTTGATGCGTGGACTCCACGATATGGATGACCAAGAGCTCATTACCGAGCTGGAGGGTTGCGGATTCAAGCCCGTCGTCATCCACAAAATCGCTCGTCACGACAAGACGAGTATCGGGATCAGCTGTACTTGGTTCACCTCGAGCACGGCTTCATCGCTTGCAAGAACTTGAAGATCATCGCTGCAATAAACTACACGGTCGTCGACTGAGACCGATACCGACCCGTGCACAGCGACGTGACATATTGCACCAACTGTTTCAACTTTTCAGCACGGTTCCAAAACTTGATTCAACCAGGCCTTCACTGTTGGCATATTCATCATCGAAAATGGCTGCTAAGATTTGGCTGGTCAACTGGAACGCTAGCTCGCTCAGCTTAGCTTAGACAGACTGTACATATCAATGGTTGCTACTCCTAGATTGATCAGAGCTGGTGCAAATTGCACTACGATCCAAGTGAATAGTAGTTGGAATTAATCATCTTTTCTCGAAGTGCACGTCCCACGCTGGAGAAGTCCCTACAGTCAGTTGGGGAAGGGAGGAATGTTACTGTGTGGTTATTGTTATTGTTGTGGCTGTTCTACCACATTGAGAGTTGATGTAAAGTCAATGTCAACTTCTTTCCACGAACAGCCTAGATAGCCGTGTGGTGTCGGCAGCTGATTATCTGGCTAAGAATAACATTACGGATTGCCTGTTCCAGTGGTAAAAGACCACCATACAGGTGACCCTCAATTCTCGGTGTGATGCTGCGTTATGCTTACCGTGCCTAGGAATGAATGGTTAGGGGTCTAATAAGAAACTGACCGCAAACGGAGCCTGTGAAGTACCAGGGCCCCCTTCACAGTATTGAGCCCTCGCTGAGCTAACCGGAGCTATGGCGAAGTTGACCTTTTGCTTCTCCGAGATAATCGGCTACTCTTATTCAATCTCTATATAGATTCGCATTATGCGTTTTTCACAGTGTACTCTGTGCTTCGTCTTTAACGTTCGTCCATTGTTACGTCCTCAGTGTTTTTGTGACACCTCTATTTAGTCCCTAATTTAATGCGCGTGAGTCTACATAATTGGCTTTTCTATAAATGGTATATTATATGCATTCGCATTGTTTGATTTATCCAGCATATTTTATGCTTCGCGTTTCATTGCGTTTTACAAAATGTATCGCATGTATGTAGTATTGAATGTATCCTCCTTCTCCTGAAACCTGTTCATTCTCCTTTCCAACTTGACTTCCTCTTCCTTTCCATTTTTCACTTCCTTTTCCGTCAGGTAAATGATGAGAAAAGCCAGTGAAGGCGATGGCACAAATCTCCCAAACTGAGGAGAACGTGCCTCCTGAGCCGACGTTCTGATACCTGATACTCCGTGATTGATCAGAGCTGGTGCAAATTGCACTACGATTCAAATGAACCATGTTAATGTCCGACATTCTGGCTACGTGCCCGGCCCACCGCAGTCGTCCGATTTTCGCGGTTTGAAGGATGGATGGTTCTCCCAGCAGCTGATGCAACTCGTGGTTCATTCGCTTCCTCCAACGTACCGTCCGCCATCTGCACCCCACCATAGATGGTTCCCTTTCGAAAACTCCAAGTGCGCGTTGTGAGTATCATAGTTCTTCTTCTTAAGTTATGTCGTCCAACTGCAATTTACAGTTTTTGGATGTTTCTTCATACATTTTCATACACGGCTCCATCGCTTGCAAGAACCTGAAGCTCATCGCCGCAATAAACTACACGGTCGTCGACTGGGACCGATACCGACCCGTGCACCGCGACGTGACATAGTGCACCAACTTTTCAGCGCGGTTGCAAAACCTGATTCAACCAGGTCTTCACTGTCGGCATATTCATCATCGAAAATGGCTGCTAGGGTTGGGTTGATCTACTGAAACGCTAGTTCGCTCAGCTTAGCTTAGACTGAATGTACATATCAATGGTTGCTACTCCGTGATTGATCAGAGCTGGTGCAAATTGCACTACGATCCAAGTGAATAGTGGTTGGAATTAACCATCTTTTCTCGAAGTGCACGTTTCAGCAGCTCGCAAATGTTGATCAATAGCGGAGCCGGAGAAGTCCCTACAGTCAGTTGGGGAAGGGAGGGAATGTTACTGTGTGGTTAATTGTTATTGTTGTGGCTGTTCGACCACATTGAGAGTTGATGTAAAGTCAATGTCAACTTCTCTCCACGAACAGCCTAGATAGCCGTGTGGTGTCGCCAGCTGGTTATCTGGCTAAGAATAATATTACGGATTGCGCTAATCGGAGCTATGGCGTAGCTGACTTTTTTTCTTCTCCAGATAATCGGTTACTTTTATTCGATCTCAACTTGAGGTTAAATAAGGGTAGGGTTATGAATATGTTTTCGACTTGGTTTTTCAACAAATTGTCACCTATATGAATTCGCATTATGCGTTTTTCCCAGTGTACTCTGTGTTTCGTCTTTGACGTTCGAGTTCGGTTACTCTTGTTCAATCTCAACTTGAGGTTAAATGAGCGTGGCGTTATTAATATGTTTTACTTAGTTTCAACAAATTTTCACCTATATGGATTTGCATTATGCGTTGTTCACAATATACTCTGTGTTTCGTCTTTGACGTTCGGTTTCTTAGTTTCTCAACAAATTGTCACCTACAGCCCGAGCAGCACAAGTCAGGTAAAATAGGTTGCAGCAACTTGTTTGTGACTAAATCTGGTCACATACGAGTTGCAATAACCTAAGTGGAACATGTGTGCTGCTAGGGAGGGGTTAGACAAAAAGGTAGAGATTGGCAAAATTTTGTCAAAGTTCAAGTCAGCATAACTTTGTGTAGAATGATCCGATTTTGATAAAATTGAGACCATCAGACGCGGAAACTCTTCTAGTATACTGTCCCCATGCAAAACCTGAGATAGGTCCTTGGCCACCGGAGGTGTTCCGGGTTTTTTGAGGGTATGTTGAAAACGATTTTTTTTCTTTTGCTTGTCATTTTATGTGACGTTTACTGCCATCATGTTTTATGCTTTCCCCAGAAACTAGAACTAATATGCTGACCAATGCTGGCTGCAGGTCGAAAATCCATTAGGTATACGCAGAGATACGGCCATTTTCGTGAAAACGGTGCGGGATTCGCCATACACCCTGAATAAATGTCACTTTCGCAGAACATCCGGAACCTGTTACAAATTGGCCAGAGAGTATTACAGTCCATAAAATATATCTTTAATAAAGATTCTATATTCATCGTCTTGGGAAAACATGAATTTTGACACCCATATATGCATGGTTCCAGATGGTGCGAAAACCGGCTCCTTCTGGAAGGCCCTTGGAACCTGCTATAAGGGTGGCAGTGGACACTATCATTTTGGAAATATTTCTGTTATCATCGTCTCGCAAAGCCATGAAGTTAGATACTCATATTTGCATTATTCCGATCTGTTATCATTTCATCATGTTCCCGGGAGCGTTTTTTACGGAAATGGCCATATATCTGCGTAGTTTCGATGGATTCTCGATCTACCACCATTCGTCGGCATATTAGTTCTAGTTTTTGGACAAAGTATAAAACATGATGAAAGTAAACGTCACAAAAAATGACAAGCGGTGGAAAAATGCATCTTGAACCCTCGGAAAACCCGGAACATCTCCGGTGGCCAAGGGACTATCTCAGGTTTTGCATAAGGATAGTATACTAGAAGAGTTTCTGCGTCCGATGGTTCCAATTTGATCAAAATCGGATCATTCTACGCAAAGTTATGCTGACTTGAACAAAATTTCGTCCGAGTGCCAGCGAGAGACTCTAAGTGAAACTGTGCACCATGGTCCACCGGAAATAAGGAGGAATGGTCTTCCGGAAATTGGGTTTGATGTCAGGCCCTGCAAGTCACCCTTTAAAAAACTCACGAGAATACGGACCGGAACCATCAAAGAAGACCACTGCCTACGAAAAGGGACTAGCGATTGGAAACTCGGTACGTGGAACTGCAAATCTCTCAACTTAGGGAGCACACGCTTACTCGCTGATGTGCTCAAAGGCCGTGAATTCGGCATCGTAGCGCTGCAGGTGGTTTGTGGGAAGGGATCATTAGTGCAAACGTTTAGAGGTAATCATACCATCTACCAGGGCTGCGGCAACATACAAGAGCTAGGAATAACTTTCATAGTGATGGGCGATATGCAAAGGCGCGTGATCGGATGGTGGCCGATCAATGAAAGAATGTGCAGGTTGAGGATCAAAGGCCGGTTCTTCAACTTCAGCATAATCAACGTCCATAGCCCACACTCCGGAAGCACTGATGATGATAAGGACGCATTCTACGCGCAGCTGGAACGTGAGTACGACAGCTGCCCAAGCCACGACGTCAAAATCATCATAGGAGATTTGAACGCTCAGGTTGGCCAAGAGGAGGAGTTTAGACCGACTATTGGAAAGTTCAGTGCTCCCCGGCTGACGAACGAAAACGGCCTACGACTAATTGATTTCGCCGCCTCCAAGAATATGGCCATTCGCAGCACCTACTTCCAACACAGCCTCCCGTATCGGTACACCTGGAGATCACCACTGCAGACAGAATCACAAATCGACCACGTTCTGATTGATAGACGGCACTTCTCCGACATTATCGACGTCAGGACATATCGTGGCGCTAACATCGACTCTGACCACTATCTGGTGATGGTTAAACTGCGCCCAAAACTATCCGTCATCAACAATGTTCGGTACCGACGACCGCCGCGGTACGACCTAGAGCGACTGAAGCAACCTGATGTCGCCACTGCATACGCGCAGCATCTCGAAGCAGTGTTGCCGGAAGAGGGTGAGCTCGATGGGGCCCCTTTTGAGGACTGCTGGAATACAGTCAAAGCAGCCATTAACGACGCAGCCGAGAACAACGTACCCGACGTACCTGATGTGAGACGAAGTCGACGGAACGATTGGTTCGATGGAGAGTGCAGACAAATTCTGGAGGAGAAGGACGCAGCGCGGGCGGTCGCGCTGCAGCAAGGTATCCGGCAGAACGTGGAACGTTATAGACGGAAGCGGAGACAGCAGACCCGCCTTTTTCAGGAGAAGAAACGCGAGAGGAGAGGAGATGGAACAGCTGTGCCGTTCTCAAGATACACGCAAGTTCTATCAGAAGCTCAACGCATCCCGCAAAGGCTTCGTGCCGCGAGCCGAAATGTGCCGGGATAAGGATGGGAGCATCTTGACGGACGAACGTGTGGTGATCGAAAGGTGGAAGCAGCACTACGAGGAACATCTGAATGGCGCTGAGAGTACAGGCAGTGAAAGTCAAGGCAGCGGAGGAGATGACTACGTCAGTTCAGCGGACGATGGAAGCCAACCAGCCCCCACCTTGAGGGAAGTTAAGGATGCCATTCAACAGCTAAAGACCAATAAAGCAGCTGGTAAGGATGGTATCGGAGCTGAGCTCATCAAGATGGGCCCGGAAAAGCTGGCCACTTGCCTGCACAAACTGATAGTCAGAATCTGGGAAACCGAACAGCTACCGGAGGAGTGGAAGGAAGGGGTTATATGTCCCATCTTCAAGAAAGGCGACAAACTGGAGTGTGAGAACTTTCGAGCGATCACCATCCTTAATGCCGCCTACAAAGTGATATCCCAGATCATCTTCCGTCGTCTGTCACCATTAGTAAATGAGTTCGTGGGAAGTTATCAAGCCGGCTTCGTTGACGGCCGCTCGACAACGGACCAGATCTTTACTGTACGGCAAATCCTTCAAAATTCCGTGAATACCAGGTCCCAACGCACCATCTGTTTGTTGATTTCAAGGCGGCATACGACAGTATAGACCGCGTAGAGCTATGGAAAATTATGGACGAGAACAGCTTCCCTGAGAAGCTTACCAGACTGATCAAAGCAACGGTGGATGGTGTGCAAAACTGTGTGAAGATTTCGGGCGAACACTCCAGTTCGTTCGAATCGCGCCGGGGACTAAGACAAGGTGATGGACTTTCGTGCCTGTTGTTCAACATTGCGCTAGACGGTGTCATGCGGAGAGCCGGGTGTAACAGCCGGCGTACGATTTTCAACAGATCCAGTCAATTTATTTGAATCGCGGATGACATGGACATTGTCGGCCGAACATTTGCAAAGGTGGCAGAACTGTACACCCACCTGAAACGTGAAGCACAACAGTTGGACTAGTGGTCAATGCATCGAAGACAAAGTATATGCTAGTGGGCGGACCCGACCGCGACAGGCCCGCCTGGGGAAGCAGTGTTACGATAGACGGGGATACCTTCGAGGTGGTCGAGGAATTCGTCTACCTCGGATCCTTGCTAACGGCTGACAACAACGTTAGTCGTGAAATACGAAGGCGCATCATCTGTGGAAGTCGGGCCTACTACGGGCTCCAGAAGAAACTGCGGTCGAAAAAGATTCGCCACCGCACCAAATGTGTCATGTACAAGACGCTTATAAGACCGGTTGTCCTCTACGGACATGAAACATGGACAATGCTCGAGGAGGACTTGCAAGCACTCGGAGTATTCGAGAGACGGGTGCTTAGGACCATCTTTGGCGGTGTGCAAGAAGACGGTGTGTGGCGGCGAAAATGAACCATGACCCAACTCTACGGCGAACCCAGTATCCAGAAGGTAGCTAAAGCCGGAAGGGTACGATGGGCAGGACATGTTGCAAGAATGCCGGACAGCAACCCTGCAAAGATGGTGTTCGCTTCCGATCCGGCAGGTACGAGACGGCGTGGAGCGCAGCGAGCGAGATGGGCAGACCAGGTGCAGAACGACTTGGCGAGCGTGGGGCGTATCCGAGGATGGAGAGATGCGGCCTCGAACCGTGCATTGTGGCGTCAAATTGTTGATTCAGTGTTATCTGTTTAGATGTTAACTAAATAAATGAATGAATTTTATGCTTCGCGTTTCATTGCGTTTTACAAAATGTATCGCATGTATGTAGTATTGAATGTATCCTCCTTCTCCTGAAATCTGTTCATTCTCCTTTCCAACTTGACTTCCTCTTCCTTTCCATTTTTCACTTCCTTTTCCGTCAGGTAAATGATGAGAAAAGCCAGTGAAGGCGATGGCACAAATCTCCCAAACTGAGGAGAACGTGCCTCCTGAGCCGACGTTCTGATACCTGATACTCCGTGATTGATCAGAGCTGGTGCAAATTGCACTACGATTCAAGTGAACCATGTTAGTGTCCGACATTCTGGCTACGTGCCCGGCCCACCGCAGTCGTCCGATTTTCGCGGTTTGAACGATGGATGGTTCTCCCAGCAGCTCATGCAACTCGTGGTTCATTCGCTTCCTCCACGTACCGTCCGCCATCTGCACCCCACCATAGATGGTACGCAGCACTTCCCTTTCGAAAACTCCAAGTGCGCATTGGTCCTCCACGAGCATCGTCCGGGTCTCGTGTCCGTAGAGGACTACCGGTCTAATGAGCGTATTGTAGATTGTCAATTTGGTACGGCGGCGAACTCTATTCGATCGGAACGTCTTACGGAGTCCAAAGTACGTACGATTTCCAGCCACTATGCGTCTCCGAATTTCTCTGCTGGTATCATTTTCGGCAGTCACCTGTGAGCCCAAGTACACAAATTCTTCTACCACCTCGATTTCGTCACCACCGATGCAAACCCTTAATCCTTCGTATTACCCTTATCCCTTATCTTATCTTCAAGAGACGCTACGCCTAGCTGCTCTTCCGTTGGGAGTGCCACTTTCAGCTGCTGTGCGTAGTCTTGGGCTAGTCTACCGTCTTGTAACCGCCCAATGTTTAGCTGCGGCGGACGACTCCGACGCGAGTTGTACACCGTCGAGAGGTTTTAGCGCAGACATACTGCAACGAGGTAGTGATCGGATTCAATATACGCTCTTCGGTAAGTGCGTACGTCCGTAATATCGGAAAAGAATTTACCGGCGATTGGAACGTGGTCGATTTGGTTTTCCTTTTCTTGGTTAGGTGATCTCCTTGTGGATGTTTTTGCGGGGAAAGAAGGTGCTTCGGTGCATTACGCGTGCTGCGAAGGCTGCGAAGTTTATGCATCGTTGGCCGTTATCATTCGATACGCTGTGCAGGCTATCCGGTCCGATGACCGGTCTATACATTTCCTCCCTTCATACCTGTGCGTTCATGTCACCGATGACGATTTTGACGTCCTGCATTAAGCATCCATCGTATGTCTGCTCCAGCTGTACGTAGAAAGCTTCTTTCTCGTAGTCGGGTCTCCCTTCGTTTGGGCAGTGCACGTTGATGAAGCTATAGTTGAAGAAACGGCCTTTTATTCTCATCTTGCACATTCTTGCGTTGATTGCCACATAACCACACGTTGGCGCATCTTACCCAGCACTATGAAGCTGGTTCCTAGCTCATTGGTGCTGCCACAGCTTTGGTAAAAGGTAGCCGCTCGATGCCCGCTTTTCCACACTTTCTGTCCTGTCCAACAAATCTCCTGCAGTGCCACGACGTCGAAGTTGCGGGGATGTAATTCATCGTAGATCATCCTGTCGCAATCTGCAAAACCTAGCGACTTGCAGTTCCATGTTCCAAGCTTCCAATCGTGATCCTTTATTCGTCGCCTAGGTCTTTGTTGATTATATTGAGTCGTATTATTTCTTATATTGCTCGTAATGATTGGTTTTCCAGGCGGCTTGCGCAAACCTTCTGTCACGTCGGAGGGCCGTCGTGTCGGGGGCTTGTGCACTTTGAGCGGTATACGGTCGCTTTGGTGGGGCCTACTAGCGGATACATGCAGCTTTTTATAGGAATTTAACAGGGCCCACTGTCAAACCCCACCACATCCTAAGCAAGCCCCACAACTCGCAGATGGCCTGGGGAGAGATCGTTAAGCCCTTGGACATAGTCCCTGCTGCCCTACCCGAACATGGATAACCACATATCGCATCCGGTCGTCTATCAAGAACTCGAACCACTATCCAGTGGTGGCTAAAATCGGTTCATCAATCAACCGACACCAACTCTCCAGAAAAAAAAAGAAACTAGTAAGTGAAATGGCAGCGGTTCCAGCAGTGCCTTGGTACCATCATCGACTACGAGGTTCAGAGACGCCGGAAAGTATTGACCGCCAGCTGTGCGTCATCCATTACGCAAACTCGGTGGCCAGAGAGCAGCATGATCCATCGGCTCATCGGGTAAGCAACACGCTAACCATCGACAGCCTCAGAAAGGATCTCATTAGTCTTCGTAGCGTTGCAATCGCGTGACAAAAATCATCAAAGCCGGTGGACCTTACAAAAAAATATTTCTCTAATATTAACCGCGCTCTCCCAGACTGTGTTAAGCCGTTCTGGAAAATAACTAAAATTGAGGGGGTTAGAAGCAGAGGAGTGTAAGTGACATTTTGTCAAATTTTAGTTGGCTATAGCAAAAATGCTTTGGCTCTAGAGCTTTGCAGCAATATGCTGATATAGTTCGTACAATGTTTATAAAAATGTGAAAATTCATAGAAAATTATAATTAAAATTATAACAATTTGTATGGAGCGAAAAATATTGAAAAACTTTGCCCCATTTTTCTCAAAACTAACTTTTTGTCACTTACACCTCTTTGCATTTGACCCCTTCAATTATAAAGTTCGAGCCTCGGCCCATTCTCCCTTTGATCCCATTATACAACAATGCCTCTAAGGATCGCCTGATAATTCCAGCAAAGAAGGTCATTGAAATTAGTGATGGGCAAAACGGTTCATTCAGATGAGCGACTCATTTGAACAGCTCGTTAGCTCATTCAAAAGAACTATGAACCCCCGGTGGTTTGACGAAACATCATTCAAATTATCGGAGTACATTTTCAATTTGAACTTCTAGTACTTCTTGATATGCAACTCATTTCTAGTGGACTGTTTTTTTTCTCCGATGTTAGTCGGCTAAGTCGCTTTATTATAAATTTGAGTCGTTCTCTCACGCATGGCTTTGAAGTACCCGTAATACAAAATCTTTTCAAGACCAACTGATATAACCTCGGATAAATTGTTTTTATCTGCTTCCACCATAACAAGGAATTGCTAACTTTCGGAAGTGGTGTACCTAGCGCCTTCGATTATGGCAGCAACTCATGGATCATAATATGATCTCGCAGCTTACTGTTCTGTTCATCAACCTCTTCCCATATAGACAACTCGGCTTCGACAGAATCTGTTTCTGAATTGACCTTTCCCTGTCGAACAATCGACTATTTTAACTATTAACTATTTTAAAAATCGAAAACAAAACCCGAAAAAGTACTGTACGTGTGAACCGGCCTGAAAAAAATCACCCGATGTTCATTCAAAGTTGGGCAGATTTTAGGCCAATCTTGACAGCATTTTTTGATTTGTTGTTTAAAATTTAAAAAATACGTAAAGGCGTGAAAAATATGGGTTCTTTGGGCAAGTTGATAAAGAGTCGATTGAGCGAATAATAATTTTCGAAGGGGAAAGTTCAATTATTGATTGATATACTTGCTGTTATTTGCTGTCAGCTCCAAATCCCAGTTTTTAAAATCGAGGATCCAGAAATACGAGAAATACCGACTGCGCTACCAGCTCGTTCATTTCAAGGCCTGAAAATCCTAAGGAGTATGTAAGAGAGTAGGAGAATATATGCTGGCTCCTGAACAAACAAACAAAATTAAGCGGCTGATCAAGTGACACAGTGTTTGTTATTTGAGCCACGATTTGAGAGCCGCGGCTCGAATTTAGAGAGCCGTGGTTTGAACGCTTTTTTTGATGAACCGGTTCAAACGAACGGCTCGTGAGCGTTCGCCCAGATCTTATTGAAATAGGTCGGCACTTCGTCAGCTCGTACAATCTTCGACAGAGTATCGCCAGTTCACACGAAGCAGCAGTCAACTGGCATGCTAACAACATTCATTTGACTTCCAATGACTTTTCGGAAAAGCTGGAGCTGTAAAATTGATGGCTCATAACAGCACAACAACTTACTCGGGGAACTGTTTGGATTCCACCGGTTTGGCGGTTCACCGTGCATCAACTGGAGCCGAGTTGCCAACGTCCTCAGACGGAACAAGTTTGTTTCTAACACATCTGATAGAATACCTCACCAACTGTGAAGATGCAGGTCATCATTTTCCCCCACTTAAACTCTCCTAAACATGTTTTGCCTGAGGACTATAAAATCATCCTCATTGACACGACTCTGGAATGGACCAATGGGGCCAACTTCCTTGGTTTGACCCTCGACAGCAAGTTTTTTTAATCTTTGTTACCGAGACTTTCAGCCCCAAACTCGCTCGTCTCGTAACAGCAAGCTTATTTTCCGGCAGAAGTTTGACAAGACGGTGATGCAGTGTTTTGTTGAAACTACTGTTTCCTTTGATCAACCGTCGCTCGTCATTGTCCCTGGCGAATAAGCTTGCTGTATACTATGCTCTCTGTGGTGAAATACGGCACACGGCACGGCATGAGCTACGGCATGTGCTGCGCTAAAACTCATCATCTGAAACTCCAACGAGTTCAATACAAGTTCATCCTGAGGATGATCCTCAACACTCCTCCCAGAACACAAACTTCTGAGGTCCATCGTGTGACCGGTATCGAAACACTTTCCAAGCGCTTTGGTAAGGAAAGGTTCAGGGTGCAAGGCTTTCGGGACTATATTCCCCATTAAGATTATTATATCGATTTTTTAATATTAGCGTGAATAATTAATAAGGTTATCATTTTTTTTAAGTTGAACGGGTGTCCTGTAAAGATCTTAATGAAAAAAAAAAGATTATTTATAAAATCCAAAAATCATTATAACCTAGTAAAATAGAGAAAAGAAACCAAATCAAAGATGAAGGTCCTTAAGGCCAACCGCTTAATATGTACATTATTGTAATACACAAAAATGCAAAATAAATGTAACTCAAGTTAAAAAAAAATATCGTGTCGGATATTCGTATACTCCATAATAGGATAGCTCACATCAAATGAACGCATGAATTGATATGTATTAATTTACGTTTTCGTTTAACGAACAAACTACAACAAGTCAGTCAAAAAGCCCCTTGGTGTGGTTTGGCAGAAACACAGTAGAAACACAGAAACGGGAAATAACTCGTTTACATGTTATGAAAATCGTTGATACAATACTTTACCCACGGCTCTTATATATAAGCACAATTTAAGGAAGCTCAAAATTGCTGTGAAGCAGTTGATAAAAACCAACCTTCGTTTAGCCGCATCTAAGAACAATCGAATAGTTTTCTGTCCATTGTTTGGTCTAGCTTTAATTATCGCGGTCAGCAAATACATATGTAGATTTTCAATTGACAATGATTCCAAAGAAATATACTAACAAGCAAAATTTTCAACCGTTTCAGTTAAAATAAAATTATTTAAGCTCTTTTAGAGGAATTTCTTCAACTGTCCAAGACGAGTTTAACACTTTCCATTTAATTCCACTACGTTTTGTTATCTTTCCAGATACGTATTTCGACCTCAACTGTGAAGCCGTTTTCAGTGTCTCGTACTTGACTCGATGAATATGTATCTGAAAAGATAACAAAACGTAGTGGAATTACATGAAAAGTACTTAACTCGTCTTAGACAGTTCAAAGAACGACAGTATTTTCCCCCTGAGGAAGGCACAGTCCCCGTGTCGATACGTTTCACTGAATTAAAATAGGAAAAATACAAAAATTAGATTGCTAAGAGACAAATCCGCAGGACTTTCCGCTACTCCTGGATACATGAATGTCCTTTGTGAATACCCCTCACGGGGAATGTCCATCGTTGCGATTAGATTTGTTGTAGAATTTGTGTCAACTTTTTCATTTCTATATTGTGGCTTCGATCTGATCAACTGTCATGAGACGAGATTGTACTATTCCATTTTTTTTAACTATTTTATTGTACCCTTGACAGATACGTATTTCGTCCTCAACAGTAAGGCCGTCTTCAGTGTCTTGTACTTGACGCGACTTTCGATCTGATGTTCTTTCTTCATTGTTTTGCAATCAACTGTCATTATTCCTCTCTCATTAAATGTTCTAATATTCCCTTCCGCTTTGTTACATTTTGCCCTACTACCATTAATTCTTTCGGTTTTTGTTACTTAGATTTTTAGTCTGCTTTATTTTTTTTCTATCTTCGGGCACAAAATGTCAAAGATCCTAAGGTCAAAAACTCTAGGTCTTTGATATTTAAACTTTCAGTCCCTATGTCTTTCGATGCCTTTCATCCGATTAGTTACAGTTCGTTTCAACTATTCTCCTTTTCACTTTTTTCCTATATTGTGTAGAAAAACAATGAAAGGCAGCGCCATTCAATACCAAACCAAATAAAACTTACCGTTCGATTCCCGAGATTCCGCACCCGGCAGTTGAGATAGGCCGTGTTCCCGACCAGCGCAGTCACGTTCCGTGACGCAGAGATGTCAAAGTAGGGCCCCCGGTCCAGGGGGTTTTTCACACCGATCTCATCCCCGTCCAGGTCCGCCTCGTCGAAGGACGACGTTTGGAAGTAGTGCTTCGGTGGTGTGTACGTGTGCGGTTCGTCGATGTCAACCGACTGCGAGTGGGAGGAAATGCCTGTAACCCACGGAATGAGAACGAACCAGAACGAGAGACGGAAACAAAATTGATTGATCCGAAATTAATTACATTTTCCGCCTGACGAATTTCATCCCGGTGACAGTTTTATTCAGCAGAATTGTCTTTCGTAACTCGGTGCTTTCACGAGGTTAGACGTGGTTTCATCAATCTGGGTTTAGAATTTGATTAATATCGCATATGTACTAAGTTGGCAAGCCAAGGGGGATTACGGTGGTCCACCCGGATGAAATTCGCTGGGGAGCCTCGCATCGAATCTTACCGTTATTAATATTTAAGAAAATCATCACAACCACTATATGCTTCATAGTTCCTAGGTTTGCCGGGGATCCATGTTCTGCAATGAAGGGAGAAAAGTGGAGAAAAGATAAATGAGCTTCGTTTCGTTGGAAAGTCGAACTTTGGTAAAGTTGAATTATGAAGCATCCCAGAAATTGCTTTTGCAAATTGTCGGGCGGTGTCTCTCAGGTGGAAACGATTTTTTTTCTTTCACTTTCATCCCAAAGCTAGGGTAATACAGTTTCGTGTTTATCAACAGCTCTCATAGATATTCTTCCATTGTTAAACCACATTAAATGATAGAGGAGAAAAGGATCTACATAAACATATTTATCTAGTTTAATACATTTTTATAGAGCGCAGGAAGATACCACTAAATAGGGGAACTGTTCCGTTTTCAATCTCACTGTACATATATCCATCTCATCGCGAAACAAAGAAATACGGCACCAATTTCGTTCCTTCTTTTTGCTAACATGCTCACTGCTGAAAAAATCTCAAAAATAATAAACAAATCAAATACCTTCTCGTTGCTTTGTTTTTCGTAGGACCAATATCGGAGCTATGAGATGAAGTCCAGGAGCAGTAACCCTAGATTATTCTAACATGTTGGACCTAAGGAGATAGTGCAACATCATTACGCATCTGGACACTTTTATACGGTTAGTTCATTCCGTGCAGTCAGCATGTGCAGTGATATGAATTGCAAAATGAACAAAATTGGGATGTAAATTGAGGCAAAACAGAGTCACTGAGGTTTACTTTCTGCATGAAATCACATCCAATGAATTTAAGAAAGTTAAGAAAGTTAAGAAAGAAAAGTATTCGTGAGATATCTGTGGACTTCTTCGACCTAACATATTTGATTTTTTTAAAGGGTATTTGGTATTTTTATTTATTTAAAGCTATTTTAATGCCTTCTGTCGACAAAAAGCCGTATATTCGATTTCAACGTTTATCTAAAACGGTTATTAGGTCGATAATGATTTGGCCGGGACATTTGGGACATTTGGCCAAAGTTGGCCGAAAAAATTACTCGTACACGTCATTTAGCTGAAATGTCATTTGGTGGAAATAGTAGTTTGGCCGAAAATGGTCATTTTACAGAAAGGGCCATATGACCGAAATGAATACTCAGCCGAAAGTGTCGTTTGGCTGAACTGGTCATTTTGCCGGAAAAATCGTTTAGCCGAATAGTATTTCCGCCAAATCACTCTTTCCGCCGAAAGCTCCTTTCTACTAAACGACGTTTTCGGCCAAACGACGGCCAAACAGTATTTTCAGCTAAATTACGTGTAAGGGTAACTTTTCAGCCAACTTTGGCCAAGTGTCCCTTTCGGATTTATGTCGCTTTCGGCGAAATCATTTTCGACCTTATAACCTATGCGGGCAAACGTTCAATTCGAACATATGGCTTTCTGCCGAATAACTTTCGGCCAAAAGACGGGAAGGGACGCTTCGTCGGAGATCACAAGGCCGGAAGATGTTTGTGGTGAGCTGGAAGAACTAGATTGAGCATCACCACATGTCTATCTGCCTGAATAGATTATTTCCATGTTTCTTTTCAAAAAGATGTAATAAACTTTTATTACATCACCAACATTGCTAGGACCAACGGCAGGCAGTTGATCCTCCCTGTGAAGAAACATGGAAATGAGAAAACAGAGAACGATCGCTACCCACTTGAGGGTAAGCAATCGTATTCATGAGTTTAGGTTAAGTCGTTTTCATAATAATAAAGATTAGTCTCACCAGAACCATTGACGTGTACGTATATCACAGCCACCGCGGACTGGCATCCTTTTGGGGTGCTAGTCCGGCCACGTTTACTGCATTGGTGGCAGCGGTTAAACAGCAAAGTCTCAATTCGAAAATGTGTTGTCCTTGAACAATTAGTAAAACCAAGGATTAAAGTGATCTTTGTGAGGAGAGAAGGAAATGGATTTCATCCGTCGAATAGTCAGTGCCCAGTAGTGGAACGTCCCAGCGACAACCGAGGAAATAATAAACCGATCATGGAAAAACCGTCGAACCGATCATGGAAAAACCGTCGCTGAGATCGAAATTAACAGCTACGAACCAGCAAATTATTGTCAACCGGCTGTTAATACGAATCGACGATGGAACCATCCAGCCCACACAAACCAACAATCCCTAAATCCAAAAAACACATCAACATCCAATCACCATCACCACCAAAAACACTGTGGAGGTCTTTCAACGTGGCGGTAGGTCAACGACTTTGGAATAGAAACATCCTGGTGCACGTAAGTTAGTAACACAAACTTTTTTTTTCAAATCGTTTTTATGTTTAAAATCATTACATTTCAAATAAAATCAATCGGAAAACGAGATAAACGAGGAAAACCGAGATAAATAGAAAAGATTATTTTAAAGTAATAAATTTCAGTGTACTGTGCTATCAGGGCTAATGTTTTCTTTCAAAATTCTTGCCCTCAATTCGAAAATGTTAAAATTAGAGCGTATGTAGCTCGCAGTGGATAACTGTGGAAGTAATCATAGAACAAAGAATTTCCAGAAATATTTTTCCAATTGGAACATGGCATCAATGAGAAGATTTGTCTTTTTAATTTGTGTTTGCGAAATTAGATATATTTTTAGCAAAACAGTCTCGATAATCCGATGCGTCATTGGAAACAAATTAGTATAATAATTATCTTCTAACATCTAAACAACCAATATGCTTTTTGGTTCAATTTAAGGAATTTTAGATTTTGCTATTAATTATTAATATTTTTTTATGGTATTTAAATAGGCATCCAAACGTGAGACCCATCTACTGAAAAAATTAAATGGTTTTTGTTTAAGTTTCAAATTTTTTTTTTCTCATTTATCTGATATGGTATATTAATTTGTAATCAATTAAAATGGATCGACAGGGCTCGATGATTTTTCAATGAGTTGAAGAAGTTATTGATGACCCAACTTCTTTCCTGTAGGGCCCTGCATTACCGTAGACGGAAATGAAGTACCCTACAAAGGTGTCAATTTTATCCATCATTTATTGGCCATAGGCCTGCACCCAGAGCTACGAGCCAGAGGTCAGAGTACTGAGCCGTTTTATAGATCCATTTTTTACGCCAGAGGTCGGAATCCAGAGCCACAGAGCCAGAGGTCCGAGCCCAGAGCAACAGTGCAAGTGGTTAGATCCCATAGCACATTTGTTGGATCATATTTTTATGCAAATATACACAATGAATATGACATATCAGATCGCGTATAAAATTAATATAATTTTCTTGCTCTTATTTTTTTGGGAGGAGGGGATCTCGTTAATTCATGCCAACAGTTATTATTCACTGAAAAGTTTTCATTATCCAATGAATTGTAAAATGAAAACTTTTCGTTTTAGGGGATAGTAATGTGGTGAGCTGGAAGAACTAGATTGAGCATCACCACATGTCTATCTGCCTGAATAGATTATTTCCATGTTTCTTTTCAAAAAGATGTAATAAACTTTTATTACATCACCAACATTGCAAGGACCAACGGCAGGCAGTTGATTCTGCCTGTGAAGAAACATGGAAATGAGAAAACAGAGAGAACGATCGCTACCCACTTGAGGGTAAGCAATCGTATTCATGAGTTTAGGTTAAGTCGTTTTCATAATAATAAAGATTAGTCTCACCAGAACCATTGACGTGTACGTTAATGTATATCACAGCCACCGCGGACTGGCATCCTTTTGGGGTGCTAGTCCGGCCACGTTTACTACATGTTTGACCGAAACCCATCTGGCCGAAAATGTCGTTTAGCCGAAATGGGAATACGACCGAAAATATCGTTCAACCGAACTGGTCATTTGGTTGAATAGGTCGTTTGGCCGAATAGATTTTTGACCGAAAGTATTATTATTTATTTAATCAGACTAAGGCCGAAGTGGCCTGTGCGGTATATAAGCGTCTTCTCCATTCGGCTCGGTCCATGGCTACACGTCGCCAACCACGCAGTCTACGGAGGGTCCGCAAGTCATCTTCCACCTGATCGGTCCACCTTGCCCGCTGCGCACCTCGCCTTCTTGTGCCCGTCGGATCGTTGTCGAGAACCATTTTCACCGGGTTACTGTCCGACATTCTGGGTACGTGCCCGGCCCATCGCAGTCGTCCGATTTTCGCGGTGTGAACGATGGATGGTTCTCCCAACAGCTGATGCAATTCGTGGTTCATTCGCCTCCTCCACGTACCGTCCGCCATCTGCACCCCACCATAGATGGTACGCAGCACTTTCCTTTCGAAAACTCCAAGTGCGCGTTGGTCCTCCACGAGCATCGTCCAGGTCTCGTGTCCGTAGAGGACTACCGGTCTAATTAGCGTTTTGTAGATTGTCAGTTTGGTACGGCGGCGAACTCTATTCGATCGAAGCGTCTTGCGGAGTCCAAAGTACGTACGATTTCCAGCCACTATGCGTCTCCGAATTTCTCTGCTGGTGTCATTTTCGGCAGGCACCAGTGAGCCCAAGTACACAAATTCTTCTACCACCTCGATTTCGTCACCACCGATGCAAACTCGCGGTGGGTGGCTCACATTGTCTTCTCTTGAACCTCTTCCTATCATGTACTTCGTCTTCGACGTGTTGATGACTAGTCCGATCCGCTTAGCTTCCCTCTTCAGTCTGATGTAGGCTTCCTCCATCTTCTCAAAGTTACGTGCCATAATATCTATGTCGTCAGCGAAACCAAATAGCTGGACGGACTTGTTGAAAATTGTGCCACTCGTGTTAATCCCTGCTCTTCGTATTACCCTTCCAAAGCGATGTTGAATAGCAAACACGAAAGACCATCACCTTGCCGTAACCCTCTGCGGGTTTCGAAGAGACTCGAGAATGCCCCTGAAACTCGAACTACGCACATCACCCGATCCATCGTCGCTTTGATCAACCGTGTCAGTTTATCCGGAAAACCGTGTTCGTGCATTAGCTGCCATAGCTGGTCCCGATCGATTGTATCATATGCGGCTTTGAAGTCGATGAATAGATGATGTGTGGGCACGTTGTATTCGCGGCATTTCTGCAGTACTTGGCGAATGGCGAACACCTGGTCCGTGGTGGAGCGTTCGCCCATAAACCCGCCTGGTACTGCCCCACGAACTCCCTTGCCATTGGTGCTAATCGACGGCATAAAATTTGGGAGAGTACCTTGTAGGTGGCGTTCAGCAATGTGATTACGCGGTAGTTGCTACAATCCAGCTTATCGCCATTTTTGTAGATGGGACACACGACACCTTCCATCAACTCCTGCGGCAAAACTTCCTTCTCCAAAATCTTGGTAACGACACAGTGCAGCGCTCTAGCCAGTGCCTCACCACATTGTTTAAACATCTCTCCTGGTAGTGGGTAACCCCAGTGGGTTTGTTATTCTTCAGCCGGCCAATATTCTCCTGGATTTCCTGGAGATCCGGAGCAGGTAAAATTATGTCCTGCGCGCGTTTTCCCAGGACCATAACCATACCGCCATCTTCGTCTGCCACATCGCCATTCAAATGTTCTTCATAGTGCTGCCGCCACCTTTGGATCACCTCACGCTCATTCGTTTATGTCCTTACACATATCAGGCTGTGGCACGTGGCCTTTACGTGAACGGTTCAATTTCTCATAGAACTTTCATGCGTTATTAGCGCGGTACAGTTGCTCCGTTTCTTCACGGTCTCGATCTTCCTGCTGGCGCTTTTTCCTCCGGAAAATCGAGTTTTGTCTGTTCCGCGCCTGTTTATATCGTGCCTCGTTCGCCCTCGTGCTGTGTTGCAGCAATCTCGCCCATGCTGCATTCTTCTCTTTCACTAACTGCTCACATTCGCCGTCATACCAGTCGTTTCTCTGATCCGGGGGCACCGTGCCAAGTGCAGCGGTTGCGGTGCTACCAATGGCGGATCGAATATCTCTCCAGCCATCTTCAAGAGACGCTGCGCCTAGCTGCTCTTCCGTTGGAAGTGCCACTTCCAGCTGCTGCGCGTATTCTTGGGCTAGTCTACCATCTTGTAGCCGCCCAATGTTAAGCCGCGGCGTCCGACTTCGACGCGTGTTGTACACCGTCGAGAGTTTTGAGCGCAGGCATACTGCAACGAGGTAGTGGTCGGATTCAATATTCGCACTGCGGTAAGTGCGGACGTTCGTGATGTCGGAGAAGAATTTACCGTCGATTAGAACGTGGTCGATTTGGTTTTCCGTTTCTTGGTTAGGTGATCTCCATGTGGCCTTGTGGATATTTTTGCGGGGAAAGAAGGTGCTTCGGACTACCATTCCGCGGGAGGCTGCGAAGTTTATGCATCGTTGGCCGTTGTCATTCGATACGGTGTGCAGACTATCCGGTCCGATGACCGGTCTATACATTTCCTCCCTTCCTACCTGTGCGTTCATGTCACCGATGACGATTTTAACGTCCCGCAGTGGGCATCCATCGTATGTCTGCTCCAGCTGTGCGTAGAACGCTTCTTTCTCGTCGTCGGGTCTCCCTTCGTGTGGGCAGTGCACGTTGATGATGCTATAGTTGAAGAAACGGCCTTTAATCCTCAGCTTGCACATCCTTGCGTTGATTGGCTGCCACCCAATCACACGTTGGCGCATCTTACCCAGCACTATGAAGCCTGTTCCCAGCTTCCGCTCCCATTCCCGCTCGATGCCCGCTTTTCCACACTTTCTGTCCTGTCCAGCAAATCTCCTGCAGCGTCACGACGTCAAAGTTGCGGGGATGCAATTCATCGTAGATCATCCTGTCGCAACCTGCGAAACCTAGCGACTTGCAATTCCATGTTCCAAGCTTCCAATCGTGATCCTGTATTTGTCGCCTAGGTCTTTGCCGATTATATCGAGTCGCATTATCTCTTATATTGTTCGTAATGATTGGTTTTCTAGGCGGCTTATTGGGCCAGCGCAAACCTCCTGTCTCGTCGGAGGGCCGTCGTGTCAGGGCTGTTTAGCGTCCCACCTAACACCAGGACTTGGGCTTGTGCGCTTTGAGCGGCACACGGTCGCTTTGGTGGGGCCTACTTGCGGATACATGCAGCTTTTTATAGAGGTTTAACAGGGCCCACTGTCAAACCTCACCACATCCTAGGCAAGCCCCACAACTCGCAGATGGCCTGGGGAGGGATCGTCAAGCCCTTGGACATAGTCCCTGCTGCCCGCAAACGACAAGTTGACCAAAAGTACTGTTTGCCGAAATGGTGCTTTAGCCGAAATGGTCGTTCAGCAGAATAGCCATTTGACCAGAAATATTATTTGGTCAAACGGGTCGATATTTTTGACCATATTACCTGTTCAGCAAATGACATTTTCGGCCTATGACCTGTTCGGTCAAATGACATTTTCAGCAAATTGGCCGAATAATATTTTTCGGCCAAATGACTTGTTATGGCAAACGCTTTGACCATATGATTTTTTAAACCAAACCGTTTGCGTTTTATTAACTGTTTCGCTCAAACATTCATTTTGGCCACATTAATTTTTGGCTCAATGTCTGCGATCAAACGAATTTCTGGTGGAATTGCCAAAGAATTTCTCATGAACAGTATAAAGAATTTCCCGTAAAAAAACAAAACAAATTCCTTTAAAAATCCTTTAAAATTTCGAAAAAAAAAACGGTTTAAATACCGACGTTTCCGTAAAAAAAAACAAATTTCACGCAGAAATTCTTTGGAGGGGCGATCTCCGAGGAAATTACGATGAAAGTTTCATAGAAATTTCAGAAAAAAAACGTTCGCAATTCAAATAAATCTCTAAGTTTCTAACCATTTTCCGTTTATCAAAATTTTTCGTTGATATGCACATTTTGAACTCTGAAGAGTTTTTCATGGAAATTCCGAAGAATTTCTCGTAAAAACTGCAGGGAGTTTCCCGTGAATATTTTGAAGAGAAAATTCTGTGAGTTTTGAAGAATACTCAACAGAAATTCCAAAGAATCTTTTGTGCATATTTTGAACAATTACCCAAAGAATTTCGGAGACGAGCCAGCCTTGGGCTGAAAGTCTCCTTAATAAAGACACAAAAAAAAAAATTTCCTAAAGAAACAATTTCTCATGTAAATTCCGAGTAATTTTCCACAGAATTCCCGATCGAATTTTTCCGGCGAAATTCAAAAGATTCTCCCAGTAACGTCATAAAATGATCTTGCTTGAAAAATCAAGCAATTTTTTTAAAGAAATGAAAGCATTATAAAAACGCCACGCTGATTCACGCCGCCACCGTTCAGATAATTCAGATAATGCATTAACATTGTCGAATTTACAAATTTAAATGTTAAAATAGAAAAAACATTAAAAACTGCTCTATTTGTTTTACCTTACCGCCAAACACCACATAGACGTGTTGTCTGAATTACCGTGCTTTTGTTGGAATACAGGTTCAGTTTGTCGTAAAGCCAATCGACCGAAAACCATTTCGCCGAAAGTTGTTTGTCAGAATACTTCATTTGGCCGAATAGTTCATTTAACCGAATAGGTCATTCGGCCGAGAAGGTCATTTTCCCGAAAAGGTGACATGGTCGAAAAGATCTTGTGGTCGAATACGTCGTTTGTACGAAAAAATCATTTGACCGAAGAAGTTATTTGGCTGAACAGGTTATTTGACTGACAAGGTCCTTTGGCAAAAAACACACCGTTTGCCCTAAATGGTCGATTGGAAGAGAGTTAAAAGTGAGAAGTGAAAAATTAGAAGTCAAACGATATTTTCGGCCATATGACACGTTCGGCCTAACAGCCCTTTCCGCCAACCGGTATTTTTGGTCAAATGACTTTCGGCCAGATAAGTTTCGGCTTAATGGTTTTTCGGCCAAGGGGCATTCAGCCAAATGGCTTTTGACCAAATGAGCTTCGGCTAAACGGCTATCCTTATACCCTTGCAACGTCTTTTGTTATATGTTTTTTGTACAGATTCCGCTTTAAAATACATTCCATTGGTTGTTAGGGTAACAGAAAATTAAATCAAACTGAAACGTACCTTGTTATAATACTGATAATAAATTTGTTTGAAACAAATGGCAACTTTTGGTTTTTGTGGTTTTTGTACTAAATGATAACAATCGAAGATAGTATCTGAAGTTGTTATACGTTTGTTATAAATTTGTTTTGTCGTTTCACGGTTCACCCTGGTTTTAAAATTAATGGAATATATTTATAACACGTTTTGACATTTATTAATGTGTTTCTCCAAGAAAACTAGCAGCGATGGTTTAGGAATTCACATTGTCATATTGCCGTCCATTCGCGTACGCGTAGGTTCTCGATAGGATTGCAGTCCGGACTTCTTGCCGGTCCTTCAAGCAGTGGAATGTTCTTTTCGCCAAACCATGCCTTAGAATGCTTGGAAACATGGATCGACGCGTTGTCCTGTTGGGAAATTATGTCTTCTGATGCCTTAAGGCAACAATTGTTCACCATGTGTCCGATCAAAACATCCTCCAGCTGATCCAAATACATTCCGGAGTCCATTCTTTTAGATATAAAGCATATTGGAAGCATGGCGTGATATGAAAAGGCTCCCCATAACTTCAAACATTCACTCCCAACGTTTTGTTCAGATCCGACGACGCCATTTTAGTTTTGATCAATGTGCATCTTTACTATACCTTTAAAAAAGAAAACCACGGAACAAAAATTCCCAAAGTAAAACAATAGTTTCGAAGAAAGTTCAATTTTTTTTATACTGCGGATAAATGTATATCTGGGATGTAAATGACGATTGATTGTTTATTACCTTCAATACCGCAAATGTATGTGTGTGAGTTATATGAATGTCCGTTCCATAAAAGTTGTGTGGCCCAATTCCGCCGAACGAGCTATCCGTTTGTGTGATCGCTAGTGTGCTGTCTTATCGAGCTTGCAACTCCGTTCGTTGCTTGACGAGGAAAGAGGCAAAGTGATGGCCTGCTATACACTAGTCAATGTCGGCAACCGAACCGTTACACGAATAATATTTGCATATCTGTCATCAATACACGCTGGAAGAAGATTACCTATTTTCTAATATATTTCACCCTCACATTCCCCTTCTTCTCTCACCAAAAAAGAGAAAAAAAAACTGATTTTCCTTATGTGAGGAGTGAGCATGTGTATAAGGAAAATCACCCAATTACGGCATCAAATATTAAAATCTTAAGAAATGTCTCTTCCCCATGGAAACTCGATGTAGCTGAGAGTTTGGAAATCCACCGACAGGTACAAACAGCGCTGTTGAATAAGGATCAGGGAAATGGCAGCTCTTGGCTCTTCAAGTTTCTACCTAAACAATAAAGTAATTTACTGTATAGGTAAATAAAGTAGGCAAATAAGATTAGATTAGGTACCTAGCGTAGTATAAATAGTGTAAGTTGCGATTGTTTTCTTCAAGTCGAGTCAAGTACAAGACACTGAAGACGACCACACAGTTGTGGTCGAAATACGTATCTGCAAAGATAACGAAAATTAACTGGTGGAATTAAATTGACAGTACTTAATTCGTCTTAGACGGTCTAAACCGATGACCAAATCATTCAATCCGACGCTATTCCAGAGCGTAATCGACGTTACAAGTCGAAACCGATGAAAAAATCATTCAATCCGACGCTCTTCCCGCACGCTCGAAGTCACAACGAAACCGGAGAAAATAATGTCCCAATCACGCCCAAAGAATAAATACTCTGTTCGTTGCCCGACGAGGAAAGAGGCAAAGTGATGGCCTACTATTCACTAGTCAATGTTGGCAACCGAACCGTTACGTTACGAACCGAACCGAACTATTTACAAAAGGCTGATAAATTTACCGGGAAAAATTGGAAAATTGTCAAAATGCGATAAATTCAGAAAGAAGCCATCAGCTCGAATTGAAATCGATCTAGAGTGCGACGCCGCAAACAAGCAAACGAATGACAGTTAGATAAAAAGAATCACGGGCGAGATCGGACAGCTTCGTCTAGTATGCTTAGCTTAGCTTAGCTTAGACTGACTGTACATATCAATGGTTGCTACTCCGTGATTGATCAGAACTGGTGCAAATTGCACTACGATCCAAGTGAATAGTGGTTGGGATTTACCAACTATTCTCGAAGTGCACGTTTCAGCAGCTCGCAAATGTTGATCAATAACGGCGCCGGCCAAGTCCTTACAGTCAGTTGGGAAAGGAAGGGAATATGAGTGTGTGGTAATTGTTGCTACTAGAGACCGAGAATACCTCTGCATCTCCACATTTACCACGGGAAGGAAGTAGTGTTAGTTGGGTGGGGTAATCAGTAACATAGATCGGGATTCACCATGGAAAGTGATGTGACCTATGAAACTTCTACACAGCAGTATTAGCATTTCCTTAATTTGTTCAATTGTTCATTCTTCGCGAGAATAAACAATCAATCGCTCAAAGTAAGCGATTGTTCATTTGAATTTCGGATTAGGCGCCCGCGTTATCATTTCATTAACGTAAGAAAAGTAATTGTAAATAATT
The DNA here is from genome assembly GCF_024139115.2 of Armigeres subalbatus. NCBI lineage: Eukaryota > Metazoa > Arthropoda > Insecta > Diptera > Culicidae > Armigeres > Armigeres subalbatus. The sequence continues at coordinate 217,774 of NW_026943003.1, read as the reverse complement.
GATAGTAATCGGAAAGCTAATGTTATTCAGCAACCCTTATTTTATCTCTATTTGACGTTAAGTAAGATTGTAAATTTACGTTCATTTTACATGTCGTTTATTTTGCATTTCTTTCGCGCGCGTGTGTGTGTCTCACTTGCCTTGACCAGTATACCGTAATCAGGATCTCACTGGTATTAATCCTGATGTGCCGGTTGGCACTCGTGTTGGGCTTGTGCGCTTTGAACGGCACACGGTCGCTTCCCAGTCTGCATAAAATCGCACATGGTGCAATACAAGATGCTAAATTGGAGACGATATACATACATGTTGTGTGGAAAAGTACCTCTATCGCCTGCACTTCAGCATCCTACACGACACCATATACGTTCATGTGTTGACTGGGTTTGATAGGGCCTGCTTATGGACACATGCAGCTTTTTGTAGAGGTTTAACAGAGCCCACTGTCAAACCTCACCACATCCTAGGCAGGCCCCCTAACTCGCAGTGGCCATGGGGAGGAGTCGGCAAGCCCTTGGACATAGTCCCTGCTGCCCCTCGGGCGAGATCGGACAGCTTCGTCTAGTATGGAATAAAAACGAGCAATGGGTAATGTTTTGAACATAACCGCGAGTAGACGTAGGACTCATATAAACGTAATGTATTTACATTCAACTTTTGAATTTCTGGGGTTTGATATAAGGTATTGATTTTGGAAACAACAAGCTGTGTAGAATTATTAGCAATTTGTGTATTCAAAACTTCAGAGAATAAAACTAATAAATAGAAACATAATCAGATATCAGAATAGCCGTGAACTCCGAGAGATGCGATGGGCGATCGCATCAATCACAACCGTCACCACTGCATCCGACCATCATCAAGCATAGAATGACAAAACAAATATGTCCACTTCTTTCATGCATATTTTACTGCTGGCGTCAGTACGTCAGTACGCGCTGCTGTCACAAACTGAAATGACTCACACACGGCAAGCACAGCTTCTTTTATACACAAAGAAAATATTGCGGTGGACCAGAAGGCCCGTGGGATACTGCATTCTGATGTCCGTGTTAGGAATGCACGGGATTGATTATACACTGGATTCTGTTTTGACACGATTTCTATTTTCTTAATTTTCCACTCATCCGAAATGTTTAACTTATATTAATTATCATGTGATTTTTCTTTGATTTATTCTGGATTTTTTGAAACATGTTGCGAAGAGTTTGGTTGCAAATTAAAGTCACACGATCAAAAACACGAGCGAAAAAAAATCGTGTAAAAACAAAATCCTGTGTATATGAAATTGTTATTGGCTTTGACAAGAATTGCAAATTTCAATAGCTAATCGTTAATAATCTAAAGTTTCAATGAAATTGAAAAAATAGCTGGAAAGAAAGTGTGGAAAGTTGATATATGAATATTCAAAATCCACCGAAAGATAAAGGCGCTAGTAACGTTCGAAATCTTCCCTTCCAGCGAACGCTCTCCATTTCCAAAAAATCTAAATGACACCCAGTATAGTAAAGAAAGACGTAAGTCCTACGTCAAAACCGAATGGTACAAATACCCTGCGGCTCGCTTCAACAATTCAAATTTGTATGCATGATGGAAACAAGTGATCTGGGGAAGCTGGGAACTAGATCCTTTCCGAACATATTTGTATCGTAAATCGAATGTTTTGAACAGCATATGCATAATGAAATGCTAACGGTTTGAACAGATGTAGATAGATGACTTCCAGTTAGCCTTGCGTGCAAAGGCGTTGGATTGCCAATCCAGGAAACATTCTCGATGCCCTCGGCATAGTGTATCCATTATACTTACCACACAAGATACATACTCATGCATTGGTGGGCATAGAAAGCTTTCAATTAATAACTGGCCGGGGCTCAGCCAAATCGCACCAAGCGCCAACAAAAAATTACCCATTTTTCTGCCCGAGCTTTCGTTGCGCAGATTGAATTGATCAAAAATTCTCTTGAAAATCTCTCAACAACATAACTGAGGATATCCTACGACAAGTTTACATATGAATTTAAATGAAATGATTTTTGTTTTCCTTTTACGAACAAAATATAACAAGGCAGTCAAAAAACCGCTTGGTACGGTTTAGCAGAACCCCGACCATCTATGGAAATGCTAATAGAACACTTAGCTGAAAAGCAGGCCATGTTACAGTTGGAATGTAGAGCCATTGAAGAAGAAGAAAAAAGAAGACTTCCAATGGTATGAGCTCCAGAACAAATTAGTCAGTCAGCTTCGATTTCATATCAGAAGTAGTTTACCTGGATAACCAAATGATCTAAACTCCAGGATAATTTGGTGAAGTTGGAACATCTTTAGGAATATTTACTGTAGCATGAATGCTAACATTTATGAGATTGTTGAAAACCTAATTCTATTAAAAAACCCTGATTAATCCACCTAGCGGTGATGGTGCCTTTCTCGTGCATTATAAAAATAGTATTTTGGCCATTACTCTTGAGCCCATTGTCCGATCTGGCCAATTTTCAATAGGAAACAATGGTAGAGTATCCTGCGTCGAATGCAACTTGTTGCGAGTAAATCGGTTAAGGATAAGTACCTGAAAAATGAGTGACATTTTTTTTGGGTGGGTGCGCACAGACACACACATACACACACACATACACACACACATACACACACACACGCACACACAGACATCACCTCAATTCGTCGAACTGAGTCGATTGGTATATAACACTATGGGTCTCCGGGCCTCCTATAAAAAGTTCATTTTTGGAGCGAACATATAGCCTTTACGTATACTTTGTATACGAGAAAGGCAAAAACCAACTTAATTCACTGAGTGGTGATACTGCCTTTCTCGCATTTAGCCAAGACAACAACCTTATATGATGCTAATATGGTTCGTTGTACCATTTTCTTCATAACCTTTAAACGCAACGGTCGATCGTTTTCAAATTCAATAGTAGGCTTTACCCCCTGACGAATGAAACTTTTTGCGAGGAAATCGGTTGAGGATTACTATAAGAAAAGTTGTCTAATGTTTTTCTTAGCTTTTTTGCACACACATACATACACACGGACAGACAGACATGTGCTCAGTTTGTCGAGCTGAATCGATTGGTATATAACACTATGGGTCTCCGAGGCTTTTATAAAAAGTTCGTTTTCGTAGTGAAATGATAGCCTTTCGGTACAACTTTGTTGTACGAGAAAGGCAAAAACAGAATACAAACCAATCGAAAACAACGAAAATACTGAAGAAAATAAGGGAGTCCCGTAGCGTAGTTGGCTACACGTTCGCCTTATAAGCGGACGGCTATGGGTTCGATTCCCAGCCCCTCCACCAAACCCTTGTCAGTCGCCGGAGGTGCAGTCTAAACGGTGGCATTTTGGGGTACGCATCTCACCGACACGGCTATCCGATGACGACTGACAAATTGTTCTTCTCGGAGGCATTCGTCCAACGTACCCGGATAAATGACAACTAACGGATAAATGGCAACGAGCAATTGGATTCACGATATGAACAAATGGAATGTCTAAAAATAGATTCTGTGTGGATTCTGTACAGCAGAGTACCACAGTAGATCACGGCACAGTAGCAATTAAAAAACACGGAGTGCCTTCCAAATAAAGCAATGAATAAAAAATAGAAATAAAGAAACATAAATGCAGTTAACAATGTTATTGTTATTGGCTTGACCATCTCTAATTGTCCACACAGGATTTTGAAGCCGCGTTCCATTTTTTTTTTTCAAAAATTCTTTCACCAGAAGTCACTACACTTATATGACTATTATGACTGAATTTGGCCACAATCAAGTTGCTGCAACCAAATTTCATTGGTACTTCGGTAGATCTCAAACCTCAGGTAATTTTTGGTTTCAAGCAAGAAACAAGGAAAATTTTCATAATTTGTTACGCAGTGTAATTCTTCCGTGAATTGAATAGTGTCGAAGACTCTCAGGAAACCTTCACTTTTGTTTCGGTATAGCCTGAATGACAGCGTTTTCGTGCTAAGTTAGCGAAGCACAAGTTGAATTTTGAATCCGGCGCAGTTAATAGCTTTGGAAGTGCTTAATCGACACTACCAAACTGGCATGTTACAGTCGTTGGACGTGATAGTACGTGTACGGCCATTATACGTCTAATTGTCCCATGTTACCTTTGATGAAAAAATCCCAACTCGAGTAAATTTGTCTCACTTAGAACTGAAAATTTTACCAACATTTTTAGAATAGGCAATAGGCAATACTTTTTCAGACCATAATACGGATCACTACTTATATAAATGTTGTTCAGTCTCCATTATAATCAAACGACAACTTTTCATTCATTTTTTCAGTGGGACACATTGACTCGAATTTGGATTTTATCATCAAAGGTATCATGGGACAGTTATGCGTAGAACGGCAGTGTAGCAAATAAAATACTACCTCTCTCATTCTGAGGGTTGCGTTGATCAAATTAGAACAAATAGGATTTTGCAATAGTTTGTACTGATAGGGCACCATCTTACTCGGTAACAACACGCTAGTCGTCCCCAATTCGATGAAGCTGTCGTGAATCAATAGAATACAGCCATTGAACAGTGAATATTGCCCCTCACAGAAAATGCACAGCTTATTTCCAATTTTAAACTTGTGTAGCAAAGCAACAATCGGATTTATCAACCTCAATGGATATTATTAGACTGAACCCGGTACCCCCCATCTCACCTGTTTGGATCATTTATTTTGACGCTGAATGTGTATGCAGTATGCTTTTCAATTTCTATTTAAAAGTGACGATCTGATATTCCTCAAACAACTAGTACTCATGCTTGAAACACCAATGTTGCTTGAAATGAATATTTTAATTCAGTAATACCGGTTAAAAGTACATATGTAATTTAAATGGTTAATTGCTGCGTCGGCCACATCCTCACGGTCTATCGGGGAACACCTTTCCGCAAATTCGGGATTTTTATTTTAATTTTGATAGTTTCTATGGCAAAGGTTCGTCTTGACTAACGGTTTGTCAATAAGATAGAGAAGCTTTTTGGGATGCAGAAAATGAGCTCATTTCCAATTCTAACTGAAAGCTAGGATAGTTAAGTTGGAGGGCCTAGGATAGAAGATAGAAACGAAACGGACTCTATTTCCAGCTCTAGCGATTGCTAAAACATAAGAAGAATAGGAAAATATACAAAGGAAGAGAATAGAGTGGTCCTGGGATTGAATCCATGACCTCAAGCATCAAGACCTCAAGACCGTAGCCATATGACTACGAATCCCGTTACGATTGCACATATTATAAGAATATATGAAGAGACGGGATTCCGCTACGACAAGAAACGACACAGAAATATTTCAAACATACTTAGTCAAGGCAAGAAAAGTAAAATTTCAACGTATTTGAAATTTCCGTACTGTAGGTATTGTGGTCTAACTATTATTCTATACATTTTAAATGGAACCGCGGTTAACATTTTTTTTCTCATGGCCATAGATCGCAATAAAATTTGTTTGCCTGTGAAATGAAAATGGCATAAAAGTAATGAGTTGGGGTATGCCCGAGAGAAAATTCAATCCTCGTGGGGCAGTCTAATGGAGCAAGACTTAATGTGCCATGTCGATTCGACATTCACGAGTCAAAACAACATAATCGGATTTGTCGTCAGTGGACGTCGCTAGGCCTCTACCCTTATTTAAAACAACGCACTGCGAGCTCCAGGTTCGTCATTTGCGTGGTAAAAATAACGTAATCGGATTTTCGGCTGCGGGCGTTGGTAGAACTCTTTTCGAGAAATCAGCACGCTGCTCTTTTCCGATCAGATATTTGTGATGAAAAAAACAGAACAGAGTTTTCCAACAGTGCTCATTACTAATTAGGTCAGCGGTGTGAAGCGCGAAAACATTGCTAGATCTTGCTGGCTCAGACTTAAAGATGTCTACCAATTTTCTTTAATATTGTAAAAGTTTCAAACTTTTGAAGATTTAAATTTCACTTGTCATAAGACAGGTTAGAACTAACCGGCTTAATTACTCCACTTAAATGTAACTTTACAGATACGTATTCGAACCTATCCAGTGTCTCGTACTTGAGTATGTTAATGACATTTTAGCGCAATCAACCGAAAGAGGACATCCATTCATTCATTCATTTATTTAGTCTACATCTATACAGATAACACTGAATCAACAATTTGACGCCACAATACACGGTTCGAGGCCGCATCTCTCCATCCTCGAATACGCCCCACGCTCGCCAAGTCGTTCTGCACCTGGTCTGCCCATCTCGCTCGCTGCGCTCCACATCGTCTCGTACCTGCCGGATCGGAAGCGAACACCATCTTTGCAGGGTTGCTGTCCGGCATTCTTGCAACATGCCCTGCCCATCGTACCCTTCCGGCTTTAGCTACCTTCTGGATACTGGGTTCGCCGTAGAGCTGGGCGAGCTCATGGTTCATTCTTCGCCGCCACACACCGTCTTCTTGTACACCGCCAAAGATGGTCCTAAGCACCCGTCTCTCGAATACTCCGAGTGCTTGCAAGTCCTCCTCGAGCATTGTCCATGTTTCATGTCCGTAGAGGACTACCGGTCTTATTAACGTCTTGCACATGACACATTTGGTGCGGTGGCGAATCTTTTTCGACCGCAGTTTCTTCTGGAGCCCGTAGTAGGCCCGACGTCCACAGATGATGCGCCTTCGTATTTCACGACTAACGTTGTTGTCAGCCGTTAGCAAGGATCCGAGGTAGACGAATTCCTCGACCACCTCGAAGGTATCCCCGTCTATCGTAACACTGCTTCCCAGGCGGACCCTGTCGCGCTCGGTTCCACCCACAAGCATGTACTTTGTCTTTGACGCATTCACCACCAGTCCAACTTTTGTTGCTTCACGTTTCAGGCGGGTGTACAGTTCTGCCACCTTTGCAAATGTTCGGCCGACAATGTCCATGTCATCCGCGAAGCAAATAAATTGACTGGATCTGTTGAAAATCGTACCCCGGTTGTTACACCCGGCTCTCCGCATGACACCTTCTAGCGCAATGTTGAACTACAGGCACGAAAGTCCATCACCTTGTCTTAGTCCCCGGTGCGATTCGAACGAACTGGAGTGTTCGCCCGAGATCTTCACACAGTTTTGCACACCATCCACCGTTGCTTTGATCAGTCTGGTAAGCTTTCCAGGACGCTGTTCTCGTCCATAATTTTCCATAGCTCTACGCGGTCTATACTGTCGTATGCCGCCTTGAAATCAACGAACAGATAGTGCGTTGGGACCTGGCATTCACGGCATTTTGAAGGATTTGCCGTACAGTAAAGATCTGGTCCGTTGTCGAGCGGCCGTCAACGAAGCCGGCTTGATAACTTCCCACGAACTCGTTCACTAATGGTGACAGACGCCGGAAGATGATCTGGGATATCACTTTGTAGGCGGCATTAAGGATGGTGATCGCTCGAAAGTTCTCACACTCCAGTTTGTCGCCTTTCTTGTAGATGGGGCATATAACCCCTTCCTTCCACTCCTCCGGTAGCTGTTCGTTTTCCCAGATTCTGACTATCAGTTTGTGCAGGCAAGTGGCCAGCTTTTCCGGGCCCATCTTGATGAGCTCAGCTCCGATACCATCCTTACCAGCTGCTTTATTGGTCTTTAGCTGTTAAATGGCATCCTTAACTTCCCTCAAGGTGGGGCTGGTTGGCTTCCATCGTCCGCTGAACTGACGTAGTCATCTCCTCCGCTGCCTTGACTTTCATTGCCTGTACTCTCAGCGCCATTCAGATGTTCCTCGTAGTGCTGCTTCCACCTTTCGATCACCACACGTTCGTCCGTCAAGATGCTCCCATCCTTATCCCGGCACATTTCGGCTCGCGGCACGAAGCCTTTGCGGGATGCGTTGAGCTTCTGATAGAACTTGCGTGTATCTTGAGAACGGCACAGCTGTTCCATCTCCTCGCACTCCGCTTCTTCCAGGCGGCGTTTCTTCTCCTGAAAAAGGCGTGTCTGCTGTCTCCGCTTCCGTCTATAACGTTCCACGTTCTGCCGGGTACCTTGCTGCAGCGCGACCGCCCGCGCTGCGTCCTTCTCCTCCAGAATCTGTCTGCACTCTTCGTCGAACCAATCGTTCCGTCGACTTCGACCCATATACCCGACGTTGTTCTCCGCTGCGTCGTTAATGGCTGCTTTGACTGTATTCCAGCAGTCCTCAAGAGGGGCCCCATCGAGCTCACCCTCTTCCGACAACGCTGCCTCGAGATGCTGCGCGTATGCAGTGGCGACATCAGGTTGCTTTAGTCGCTCTAGGTCGTACCGCGGCGGTCGTCGGTACTGAACATTGTTGATGACGGATAGTTTTGGGCGCAGTTTAACCATCACCAGATAGTGGTCAGAGTCGATGTTAGCGCCACGATATGTCCTGACGTCGATAATGTCGGAGAAGTGCCGTCCATCAATCAGAACGTGGTCGATTTGTGATTCTGTCTGCAGTGGCGATCTCCAGGTGTACCGATACGGGAGGCTGTGTTGGAAGTAGGTGCTGCGAATGGCCATATTCTTGGAGGCGGCGAAATCAATTAGTCGTAGGCCGTTTTCGTTCGTCAGCCGGTGAGCGCTGAACTTTCCAATAGTCGGTCTAAACTCCTCCTCTTGGCCAACCTGAGCGTTCAAATCTCCTATGATGATTTTGACGTCGTGGCTTGGGCAGCTGTCGTACTCACGTTCCAGCTGCGCGTAGAATGCGTCCTTATCATCATCAGTGCTTCCGGAGTGTGGGCTATGGACGTTGATTATGCTGAAGTTGAAGAACCGGCCTTTGATCCTCAACCTGCACATTCTCTCGTTGATCGGCCACCACCCGATCACGCGCCTTTGCATGTCGCCCATCACTATGAAAGTTGTTCCCAGCTCGTGTATTTCCGCAGCTCTGGTAGATGGTATGATTACCTCTAAACGTTCGCACCATTGATCCTTTCCAACAAATCTCCTGCAGTGCTACGATGACGAATCCACGGTCCTTGAGCACATCGACGGGAATGCGTGTGCTACCGATGAAGTTGAGAGATTTGCAGTTCCACGAACCGAGTTTCCAATCGCTAGTCCCTTTTCGTCGCAGTGGTCTTCGCCGATGGTTCCGGTCCGTACTCTCTTGTTGATTGTTCGTTGCTTATGATTTTTTAAAGGCTGGCTTGCAGGGCCTGACACCAAACCCCCGAAATTTCCGGAGGACCATTCCTCCTTATTTCCGGTGGACCATGGTGCACAGTTTCACTTAGAGTCCCTCGCTGGCACTCGGACGATGATCAGCCGCCCCTAACATGGAGAACAGACGCTGTTGTGAGCCGATCCTGACATGGAGAACAGACGCTCAATAAGATTTGCACCTCCGGAGAGGAGCAAACCCCCTTCCCTGTCAGCATACGACCATAGTTCCCTCCGGGGTTGGTTACCCGATCTTCCCTAAGGTTGCTCGTATCCCGGCCAGCACCGCGGGCAGGTAGGGATAGGAGTTGCTGGGTAAGAGGCTAAGGACCGCGAGATGGCGTCTATTTTATTCCTTCAGGTACGCGAAGTACCAATGGTACGCTTTACCCAGCATTTGCCGTGCCCTGCTAAGAGGACATCCATTACACTACATGTGTTTTCGTTCTGTCGCGATAGCGTATGACTACGGTCCTTCTTCTTCTTCTTCTTCTTCTTCAGTATTATATTAGCATTTCGTCAGTTATTAAGATTGCATCTTGTGTGGCAAGTACAATGGATACACAATGCCCAGGAAGTCAAGAATGTTTCCAATCCGAAAACATCCTAGACCGGACCGAGAATCGAACTCGCCATCTTCGGATTGGCAATCCGACGCCTTTGTTCGCTAGGCTACTGTAGACCCGACCATGGTCCTTACAAATTTGAAAAAAAAAGATGATTGAATGAGGAACGCTACAAAATATAAATCGAAGATACAAAACCAAATGATTTGACCTTCATTACCTCGGGTAGCAGCTTCCAACATAAACAAACCGTCGAGCAAAACCATTTTAGCCGTTCAGCTTTCCAAGAAATTTCCTCTGAAATGAACAAATAGCATTTCATTACATCTCGGTATACATGAAAAGCAAAACAACTTAAATAAAAATCTCCTGAATGCAAACCATTTCGAAACAGCAAATTGCATATAAAGTTCCACCCCACAACGGCGAATGGTAGCTAGGAAGGAACTGTCGAAAAAAAAGATGAAAAATTAATATTTGTTCTTGGTTGGAGTGAGTGGCGAGAGCGTAATGAATGGGGCTTGCGTCCATCTCCATGCCCGAAAGGGTACTCTGTGTTGGCCTTCATGGTGTATCATTTCAATATTGACCGTGGTGTGCTTGATGACCAACCACTACTGGTCGGTGGTTCACATAACTGCTGCTTCTTTCTGAATGGCACTACGTGTCTACTAGAGCTTGGACCGCCTTTAAACTTGGCGTTATATTGTTATTTTCTCTGTTATTATTTGAAAACTTTTCTATGTGTGCCTGCCCTTGCCATATCCAGTATAGGAAAACAAGAGAATATGAAATCTATTTTAACCAATAATACTCCAGAAAGGACCAAAATTAACCATCTTTCGATTGGTCTACCAACCAGATTGCTGAAAGCCTAACTCAAGACCCGAATATATCACAGCACATAAAATATAAATTCTTGTTTCTAATGGCGCTTACTCATGCTGTGAGTTTATGTAAGCATTATTTGTATGATACAGTCGGAAATATGTTCGCATGTGAGAGTTTTGATTTCACTCAGGAATTTGTTTAAGCAACAAACAACACCTGATTTTACAGCTCTTGTTTGAGTGATAAAACGGCATACTTTTCCATAGCAAATAAATCAGTGCTTTAATGACCATTATAGCGCCTAAGTGAGTTGCATAACACTCTTCTGAGTGCTATCATGTGACACCAACAATGAAACAGTAGTTGCATGATCACACATTGCTCAATTAGTCTATGAAAGTGTTCAACTATTGAATACTCTGCATCGCGTAATTAATGTAACATTAGATGCTAAAGTGGAGGACGCATAGGTACTAGGGTGGTTCAAAAAATCGATTTTGCTCCACAGTGCTTATCTGATTCTTTATCATGTTCTGAGTGTCCCCTGAAAATTTGAGCTCATTTAGATTAAAACTGATTTAGCACAAGCCGTTTCAAGTTTGCATGCAAATTAGTATGGGGAAGTTTATTTTTTCATTATACTGTTAATGACGCTGACGCAATGAGAAAACAGAACTGTGCAATAAAAATCCTATTCGACTAAATGCTGATGTCATATTAGAAATTTGGAGACAGTACTCGTCGATAGCAAATCCTTCCGCACGCGATGGCATATGAGCAAGTCAAACCACCTTCCTTTTGCCAGTGGAGATATATCAGCTTCCACACTGATATTCTTCCCTCCCCCTTCATACGGGAGCTTGGCAGAAGGAAGGTCGTGCGATATATGCCATCACAAATATTGCCCTCCGCTCGCTTTCAAATCGACTTCTATAAAAACATTCTTCATGCCTGCCGTATCCTAACGGAACTATCAATTCTATACTTTCGCCTCTAATGCTATCATGAACATGTACGTCCAAGTTTGGAAGATGATATTAGCATTTCCATATCATCATGGAACTATTGTTTTCTGCGCCAAACAGATTTATTAGAATGAAGCCCATTTTTCGTCATTGCAGATAATGTGTGCACTGTGCAACTTGCTGCAAAATTCGGCACTTACCTACAATGTACTCATGAGTTTTCCGGCAACAGAATATCGCCCCTTTTTTTAAATATAAAAAATATCAAAATGATTGAAATGTTGTACAATTTGAATATGGCACAAGCCAGCTATGTTGTTTAACTGTTGCTTGAGGTAAACCCGACTAATAAGTCGTAACAAAATTATATCATAAATGCAGTCGACTAGCTACATCTCTATGTTCTATATCTCAATATCTCTCCCTATGACGATGTTTTCCTCAGTCCTTTCAATCTACATACATTAGGGCTTTCCATATCTCGATAACTTCCCTATCTCGATATCTCTCTACCTTGATGGGTTCTGATCATATTTTGTTCAGGATTCTCTCTCTTTACGTCGATATGTTCAAATTTTTCAGCTACTAGACCATCTTTTGACAATAACAAACACATCATACTGCACATAGAAACCGAATAAGTCTCGCTTAACTTTTCAAAAGGTCCTAAGTAAAAAAAATTTCATTATTTAATCTGAATAATGCAATCAATATATTTCATGTTAATCTGTTGATTAATTAAAATTAAATCACGAAAAAAATGTTACTTGGGACCATAGCATCGGACACATCCAAAGCCACAGATCGGAGACAGGAACAAATGCAGAAATCGAAGACCAAGTAGATGAACTCAACCAGATGGAAGAAAAATGCAGTGAACATTGAAAGAGAAGGACATTCTCATCGCGGACCTCCAAGCCAATAGGTCCAAGCCTATAATCACCGACTCACACGCCACACATAGAGTCCTCTAAGCAACAGAAACTTCTTCTGTAACCATCCTTCAGAAAAGACATCATCTCCGTCACTAATGTGAGCTCAATGGCAGCCCAGCATATCGATCGGATCGCTAGCAACTGTAAATCCGAAAAGTCCAGCGCAGTCCCAAAAACACTGGAGCCAGACAAACCATTCCAAATACACAATAAACTCTTTTGGATCGCAAATACCCAATCTATAAAAAATGAGGTCGCACGAATACCTCGTCCAGTAGAGAAGCTATAAGTCAAACTGCGGGAGTCAAGTCAGTCATCATACCAGGATTGAAACAACAGCAGCACAAACCTCGGACAACCGGGGCATCGTCTGTGAGACGTTACTCCGAGCCCGATTACCTTTTCTGAAGGATCACACAGGCACCCAGGATGGATGGACATCACAAAATATGGGGCAGTCCCTCCATCATCGCTCTCGGTCCAAAATCACCAATTTGCTCAATTAGTATGGCCTTGCCATTTTCATTGGCGGGCAGCAGGGACTATGTCCAAGGGCTTGACGATCCCTCCCAGGCCATCTGCGAGTTGTGGGGCTTGCCTAGGATGTGGTGGGGTTTGACAGTGGGCCCTGTTAAACCTCTTTAAAAAGCTGCATGTATCCGCAAGTAGGCCCCACCAAAGCGACCGTGTGCCGCTCAAAGCGCACAAGCCCAAGTCCTGGTGTTAGGTGGGACGCTAAACAGCCCTGACACGACGGCCCTCCGACGAGACAGGAGGTTTGCGCAGGCCCAATAAGCCGCCTAGAAAACCAATCATTACGAACAATATAAGAGATAATGCGACTCGATATAATCGGCAAAGACCTGGGCGACGAATACAGGATCACGATTGGAAGCTTGGAACATGGAATTGCAAGTCGCTAGGTTTCGCAGGTTGCGACAGGATGATCTACGATGAATTACATCCCCGCAACTTCGACGTCGTGGCGCTGCAGGAGATTTGCTGGACAGGACAGAAAGTGTGGAAAAGCGGGCATCGAGCGGCTACCTTCTACCAAAGCTGTGGCACCACCAACGAGCTGGGAACCGGCTTCATAGTGCTGGGTAAGATGCGCCAACGCGTGATTGGGTGGCAGCCAATCAACGCAAGGATGTGCAAGCTGAGGATTAAAGGCCGTTTCTTCAACTATAGCATCATCAACGTGCACTGCCCACACGAAGGGAGACCCGACGACGAGAAAGAAGCGTTCTACGCACAGCTGGAGCAGACATACGATGGATGCCCACTGCGGGACGTTAAAATCGTCATCGGTGACATGAACGCACAGGTAGGAAGGGAGGAATGTATAGACCGGTCATCGGACCGGATAATCTGCACACCATATCGAATGATAACGGCCAACGATGCATAAACTTCGCAGCCTCCCGCGGAATGGTAGTCCGAAGCACCTTCTTTCCCCGCAAAATATCCACAAGGCCACATGGAGATCATCTAACCAAGAAACGGAAAACCAAATCGATCACGTTCTAATCGACGGTAAATTCTTCTCCGACATCACGAATGTCCGCACTTACCGCAGTGCGAATATTGAATCCGACCACTACCTCGTTGCAGTATGCCTGCGCTCAAAACTCTCGACGGTGTACAACACGCGTCGAAGTCGGACGCCGCGGCTTTACATTGGGCGGCTACAAGACGGTAGACTAGCCCAAGAATACGCGCAGCAGCTGGAAGTGGCACTTCCAACGGAAGAGCAGCTAGGCGCAGCGTCTCTTGAAGATGGGTGGAGATATATTCGATCCGCCATTGGTAGCACCGCAACCGCTGCACTAGGCACGGTGCCCCCGGATCAGAGAAACGACTGGTATGACGGCGAATGTGAGCAGTTAGTGGAAGAGAAGAATGCAGCATGGGCGAGATTGCTGCAACATCGCACGAGGGCGAACGAGGCACGATATAAACAGGCGCGGAACAGACAAAACTCGATTTTCCGGAGGAAAAAGCGCCAGCAGGAAGATCGAGACCGTGAAGAAACGGAGCAACTGTACCGCGCTAATAACACACGAAAGTTCTATGAGAAGTTAAACCGTTCACGTAAGGGCCACGTGCCACAGCCTGATATGTGTAAGGACATAAACGGGAACCTTCTTACGAACGAGCGTGAGGTGATCCAAAGGTGGCGGCAGCACTACGAAGAACACCTGAATGGCGATGTGGCAGACGAAGATGGCGGTATGGTGATGGACCTGGGAGAACGCGCGCAGGACATAATTCTACCGGCTCCGGATCTCCAGGAAATCCAGGAGGAGATTGGCCGGCTGAAGAACAACAAAGCCCTGGGGTTGACCAACTACCAGGAGAGCTATTTAAACACGGTGGTGAGGCACTGGCTAGAGCGCTGCACTGGGTCATTACCAAGATTTGGGAGGAGGAAGTTTTGCCGCAGGAGTGGATGGAAGGTGTCGTGTGTCCCATCTACAAAAGGGCGATAAGCTGGATTGTAGCAACTACCGCGCAATCACATTGCTGAACGCCGCCTACAAGGTACTCTCCCAAATTTTATGCCGTCGACTAGCACCAACTGCAAGGGAGTTCGTGGGGCAGTACCAGGCGGGTTTTATGGGCGAACGCTCCACCACGGACCAGGTGTTCGCCATTCGCCAAGTACTGCAGAAATGCCGCGAATACAACGTGCCCACACATCATCTATTCATCGACTTCAAAGCCGCATATGATACAATCGATCGGGACCAGCTATGGCAGCTAATGCACGAACACGGTTTTCCGGATAAACTGACACGGTTGATCAAAGCGACGATGGATCGGGTGATGTGCGTAGTTCGAGTTTCAGGGGCATTCTCGAGTCCCTTCGAAACCCGCAGAGGGTTACGGCAAGGTGATGGTCTTTCGTGTTTGCTATTCAACATCGCTTTGGAAGGGTAATACGAAGAGCAGGGATTAACACGAGTGGTACAATTTTCAATAAGTCCGTCCAGCTATTTGGTTTCGCTGACGACATAGATATTATGGCACGTAACTTTGAGAAGATGGAGGAAGCCTACATCAGACTGAAGAGGGAAGCTAAGCGGATCGGACTAGTCATCAACACGTCGAAGACGAAGTACATGATAGGCAGAGGTTCAAGAGAAGACAATGTGAGCTACCCACCGCGAGTTTGCATCGGTGGTGACGAAATCGAGGTGGTAGAAGAATTTGTGTACTTGGGCTCACTGGTGACTGCCGAAAATGACACCAGCAGAGAAATTCGGAGACGCATAGTGGCTGGAAATCGTACGTACTTTGGACTCCGCAAGACGCTCCGATCGAATAGAGTTCGCCGCCGTACCAAACTGACAATCTACAAAACGCTAATTAGACCGGTAGTCCTTTACGGACACGAGACCTGGACGATGCTCGTGGAGGACCAACGCGCACTTGGAGTTTTCGAAAGGAAAGTGCTGCGTACCATCTATGGTGGGGTGCAGATGGCGGACGGTACGTGGAGGAGGCGAATGAACCACGAATTGCATCAGCTGTTGGGAGAACCATCCATCGTTCACACCGCGAAAATCGGACGACTGCGATGGGCCGGGCACGTAGCCAGAATGTCGGACAGTAACCCGGTGAAAATGGTTCTCGACAACGATCCGACGGGCACAAGAAGGCGAGGTGCGCAGCGGGCAAGGTGGATCGATCAGGTGGAAGATGACTTGCGGACCCTCCGTAGACTGCGTGGTTGGCGACGTGTAGCCATGGACCGAGCCGAATGGAGAAGACTCTTATATACCGCACAGGCCACTTCGGCCTTAGTCTGAATAAATAAATAAATAACCATTTTCATTGACGGTTCTCCTACGTTCATTTATAGTCAAATACAGTCTGCTATAGATGATTCCCTTGTATCAATGTCGATCCTGAACAAATCACTCTGTTCAGTTCACCTAGACGCTTAAGCCAATAATCTAAACAAAACCATCTCTCAAGAAACGTTCCGTCGCCTTTGCTAGATATTTGATCAAAAAATTAAACAGGATTCCAGAGTTGTGTAGAGGCAGAACTGGTACCATTTTAGATCCTTATTCAATACTTGTTCTCATAGAGATAATCTACAGAATGGCCCAAAATACGATTCCGTGCGGACAGCACGATACGAAGAAAGCGTTAAAATCTAGACGTGAAGCTGTTTGAGTGACAAAACGACTGTCTCCGACTGACATTCTACACGAGAGAAGTCTTCAAGGCATACTGCGAGGAATGGAATACATGCCGACGAATTATCATTGATGCCATAGACAAATTCTGGGGCATCTATCTGGACAACATAAACAATCGATAATCATCTTCTGAACTATGGAACACATTTAACGCAGTACAAGGACTTTCCGGAATAACTCAATAATACCTAATTCTGGTATAGGGGCCTATATAAAAGCCCCCCCCCCCTCCTTAGCCGTGCGGTAAGACGTGCGGCTACAAAGCAAGACCATGCTGAGGACTGGGTTCGATTCCCGGTGCCAGTCTAGGCAGTTTTCGAATTGGAAATCGCCTCGACTTCCCTGGGCATAAAAGTATCATCGTGTTAGCCTCATGATAAGCGAATGCAAAAATGGTAACTTGGCTTAGAAACCTCGCAGTTACTAACTGTGGAAGTGCTTAATAAACACTAAGCTGCGAGGCGGTGAATTGATACTTTATAGTACACTGTTGTGAACTTGGCTTGCATAAGAGATAAAGTACAAAAAAATAATTTACAAAATACTTCAAGCAAAACATACGCAAGTAAAAAACTTTTATTCGTTTGGTAATAAAATACCTGTTATTCATAAGGATATGCGGTATTTCGAAAAATATCGTTTCAGGACACTTGACACTTGTGAATTTGAGCATGTCGAAATTGGGGCTGGCATTGCGTATCTCGACTCGATACGATCAAACCATGCAAACTGTCATACGAAAAAGCTGTCGAAAGGAGATGCGCAATGAGGCCGCTGATTTGTTGATTTCGTGTCGTTTAATCATAGAAATGTCGTATGCAAAAACGTGCTTTAAACGAAATGAAATGAAATTTCGCGGAATTTCGAAATGAATTTTAACCAATAAAAAACTTCATATAGTACTTGTAATGAGAGGAGTTTGTACAATTCTATTTAATTCCACCACTTAATTGTACCATTGACAGATACGTATTTCGACCGCAGCAGTAGGGCCGTCTTCAATGTCTCATACTTGACTCAACTTGGTACAAGTACGAGACACTATGTACGTGACTGCGCTAGAAATATCGTACCCAGAAACACTAACCGGGACCTGTGGCTTTATACTTCCTATCTCAGAGATGCATCTGAACACGAGAACGCGTGTTCGCGTTCAAAACGTTCTGAACACTGCACACTGTTCAAGAGCACTGACCTAACTTAGCAACTTGTATCCTAGGAAAACAAATTCAAGCGACGGCATGCTACACATTGTTCGGCTAGTAACGGAACACGTGGGCGGACATCTACCGGATAGAAATCAAGCATGCTCGAATGTTTTTGCATAGTTCCAAATCCAAGGAATCTTAGTTACCATGACCGTTTTGCTTGCGTACCAACCCAGTGCACACTGAACTGTGTTCAGAGTTCAAAACTAAGAACACCAAGGCGCGCTCTTGGCTCATGTTCTGTTCAGGATGCATCTCTGTCTGTGGGAAGGCGTGACCAGACATTTTTCGTCTTGGAACATGTCAACAGCGCGAACTAAGATCGAACCTAGTACCACAGTACCAGTTTTCGTTCACTTCTAGTGCCGCAAAAAGCTGATTTGGTCGTTTTCTCACTTCTTTTATCCTTTTCATGCTGTCTCCAATACCGACAATAGTAACCTTCATATTACAAACAACCTAATCCCTGCCTGTAAGCAATCGATTTGTTGATGTGGCTACAATTATCGCAACCAAACGCCATTGCTGTTGATGACATGGGTTCGAGCCCCATTGCAGTCATACAGTTTTTAAAATTGCGCGCTTAAAACTCTTGCGAAAAGTAAGAGGGGTAAAGTGGCTCGAAAACACTTTTTTCATAGGCTCGACAAGTCGAGACAAGTACGGGACACTGAAGACGACCTTACTGTTGAGGTCGAAATACGTATCTGTCAAGGTACAATCAAGTGGTGGAATTAAAAGGGATGGTACAAACTCGTCTTATGACAAGTGAAGACATTCCACTAAAAAGCTCAAAATAATTCTCCTAATAAAATTTGCTCAAACAAAATTTGCACTTCAGAGAAATGCTAATAACTTCGCCGGGCAAACACTAATCTTTTTGCGATTTACGGCATAACATTCGGTATTAAATTCTTTAAAATCTGAATGAGTATCATAGTTCTACATCGTAAATTATGCCTTCTAACTGAAAATTATAGTTTTTGCATGTTTCTGCGCACATTTTTGCATACAAATTTCCAACGAGCTTAGGACAACCCAACCCAAGTAACCAATAAGCACTATATTAATAGGCTGAAATTTTGTCCAGAGCACCAGGGCATCAAAAATAAGAGGGCCATAAAAAAATGAAAAAAAGTTTTTTCAGTACTAATCTGAGTCACCCTAACCGGGGGTGATGATGTGTTTTATCTCGTTCTACACAGCAAGGCGAAAAAGCCTTATCTGCAATGGCAAAAAAACAAGAACTGGTGTTTTATCTAAAATGTTATTTATAGCCTAATAATTATTTGCCATGAAAAGTATTGAATTAAAATTTTATACATATTGAAAAAAAAATGATTCAATAATAATTCCACGGCAAGAATAAAAATTTCGTTTCGTTTCATAAAATTTCGAATCACTTTTGAATCCTACATGACGTACACAAGTGCTCGTATGCGCCTCAACTCTCCTGGCAGGAACTTCCCATTAGAGTGGCTCAGCCTTGTGTGGGGAGAAAAAAAAAGTTGTCGAATTCATCTAGTTATCGTATAAGTAATTTAATTATCGTATAATGTTTTGTGCAATTGATCTTTAACATGTCAACTGCCATTGTTGCAATTCTGAGCTCAATCAGGCATACCGAACCAATTTCCGGAACTAAAGAGTGATGAAGGTGTATTTTCCTATGCATTTGACTGAATCCATCATACAAACTTCAATCAAATGCGCCAGCTTATGCAACAAGGGATTGTGCTGAAATTTTCAGAGATTGATTTTCTTACCCAAAGGCACAATCCGTAAAATTCGACAACCTTTTGTTTCCGGGGCCAGTCTACTCCCCATGCACCACCTGTGCACAAGACATACTGGCACCACATGTACCCCAACACTTACCTGTCTATGTCGCTCGAATGATTGCAAAAGTCCTACAGGTACCCTGCAGGAGGTATCCCACGCTACCATCTCACAACATAGGCAGTCCTCATTCAGTATGGTGTTCACCCCGTCCTGCAACAGGGTGGCACCACTTGTCTACCAAGCCGGAGGCGACCCGTGTAACACCCGGCACGTCACGCGTGCCTACACTCACCTACCCGGGCTTTGATACTGCCAACAGGGTATCAGACAGGTACATTGCAGGCGGTACCTACCTGTTGACATTACGAAGCCCAGATAGTCCTCAATTAGTGTGGTGGTCACCCCGTCCTGCAACCAGGGATATGGTGCGACCCGAAACTCTTTACGTGCAGCACGCGCTGTTCGGAGCGAGCACGTTCGGATCGAGAGAGACGAGTAAGTGCAGTTTGTGCTCAGAGCTCTCAAAGAGCCATGCACAGGGTAGCACTCTAACTGCACTTTTTCGTTCTGCTTCTGTATGACTTTCGAGCTTTGAACGGGGATTATTTCCCGCTATTGCATTCTATAAAAATATAGTTAATCGGAGAGAATAACTGTGCGTATTCTTTATTCTTTATTCATTATAAAAATAAGTAAGGTAAATAGGGCAAGTCTATATTTCAAAGAGGATAGTTTGTTCATATGATTGCGTTAAATGCATTCTAATCATAATCACAGATAAAATATGTATATGCATTGTTTTTCAACATTGATTTACTTTGAAACATCTTCTAAGTTTCCGAGAATGACTTCATGTTAATACTAATGAAAATAAATCAATTTTACCCGGAGAATTAAAACGGCTTAATTCCAAAATAAAGGTAAAAACTTCATCAGCAGAAATCGACAAGGAAATCGATATTTGTGGTGTTACGCATCCCGTTTCATCCACAAAATCTCGGGGAAAGACAAGGTAAAAAATAAAAACTCTCTTGGCAAGCGACCTCCATGTAGGGTTACTGCTCCTGGACTTCATCTCATAGCTCCTATATTTGTCTCACGAAAAACAAAGCAATGAAAAGATATTTGGTTCGTTTTTAATTTTTATGATTTTTTCAGTAGTGAGCACGCATATTAGCAGAACGAAGCGTCGAAATTGGTGCCGTATTTCTTTGTTGAGTTGATGGTTTTGATGGTAATAATATAAACGCTACTATTCAGCAAAATTCATTCAGATTCATCTACCGGTGATTAAAACACATTTTTTCAAATGGAGGAGTATTCCAGACATACTATTTTCATGACTGATCAGTATAAATAGAATAATAGTTATTTATATGAACGGTACATCTGAACAAATGTGCTTGCTTGTATGAAACAAATTAATTTGAAATAAAAATTACTGTAGCATTTTACCCGCAATTTTAAAAATAAGAAAAAATATTTCCGAATAACATTTAACTCGAATCGGCTGAGATGTATCTTTAATTTCAGTCATATATATATATATATAACTACATTGATTTCACTTTAACTAACGAACGGGCTACTGAACCCTAAATAATGCTTATTTTGAAATAAAGAACTGGACCTCATTTCTTTTTTATTCTACGTATTTTAATTATTTTCCTTAATGTATATTAAAGAAACTGCAACATTCCGTGCCGATAGTTCGAACGAGCCAGACGTGTGTGCTGTGTCTCATCGCGGATTGTGTTCGGTAGTGCGAGTGCTATTGTGTGGTGCCTACCTACGGATCCAAGGCGATCACTGTCGGCGAGTGGAAGTAGCTGCTCCTGGCGACGCCAGTGAAGCAGGCTATTGTTACTGCTGCTACCTACAGCAGCAGCCGCAGATAAGTGGCAAAGATTGTTGTATTGTTCTCCCACAGAGTGGGTCTGATTAGAATAGTTTGAATTAGTTTTTTTTTTTCTAATTAGTTAATAGTTATTAGTTCTTAGCTTGTAATAACTATACTTCCAACACCTTGCGAGGTGATAATGGAGGCGGAGACTGCGGAGGGCAGTGGGCCTCCCAAAGATGGTGGTCGCACACGGTTCTACCATGCATCTTCTCCTGGGCCTTGGGTTGTTTACTTTCGGCAGAAAGTGAAAAGCCTAGATTTTCTCGGCATTAAGCGAGATTTGACGCGTCGTTTTCCGAAAACTGATTTCCATCAGGTAAATCGGAACAAACTACGCATAACCGCACCTACATACAAGGATGCAAACGAAATCGCTAAAGACAAGGCCTACAATGTTGAATATTTGGTTTATGTCCCCTCGCGGGAGGTCGAAATCGAAGGTGTGATCAACGCAGCGAGCCTGACTTGCAAGGATGTACTTGCGGGAAAAGGCCGCTTAAAGAATGCAATGGAGTCTACTGTGGATATTCTGGATTGCAAGGAGTTGCATTCAGCTACCATGGTAGATGGTAAAAGAGTGTATTCTAAGTCAGGTTCGCTTCGGGTGACGTTCGCCGGTTCGATTCTCCCAAAATATGTAGATATTGAAAATATGTTATTTCCGGTGCGTCTTTTTGTGCCGAGGGTGTTCAATTGTACCAACTGCAAACAGTTGGGGCACACTGCCGAGTTTTGCGACAACAAGCCCCGTTGTGGCAAATGTTTTGAAAAGCATAGGGAGGAGTCCTGTCAACAACAAGCTACAAAGTGCGCTTATTGTGGCATGGATCCTCCCATGGTTTGCAAGAATGCCCGGTGTACAAAAAGCGCACCCAAAAGTGAAGCGCTCGTTGACACAGCGCGCCAAGCAGTCGTATGCGGAAATGGTTAAGTCGCAAGACACATCCGCCCCACCCACCGCCACGGCTGCTATTTCAGCTCCCGTTCGAGTAAGTGAGAACTACGATCCTATTGCCACCGATGAATTGGACTCCGACGTAGCTGATATGGATGATTCTTCGGAGGTACACGTGCCCGAAAAGAGGAAGCAACCGTCTTCCCAGGATCGCGCCGTAAGAGAACAAAAGTCATCCATAAAAGCTTGCCAAAATCTGAAGGTAATGGGGATTATTTAAAATCCTGAAGCAATCTGTCTTCACTGCTCCTTTGGATCCTAGTTGCAGCAAGACATTCCCGCCATTGCCTAAAACCGATGTTTCCAAGAAACATCCGGTTAGGAGAATCAATGAAAGAAAAATGCAATTCGCACTTCCAGGTGATGAAACCTCATAAACAAACTTCCAGAAAAATTATTCCGTCCAAGCGAGGATTGATCTCCTTTAAGGACCTCGTGGACCGTTTTTTGAATTTGTTCAATATTCCGAATTCATTGAGGCCACTCATTGACCTCTTTATACCAACAGTAGAAAGTTATCTGAAGCAATTGACTGTTTCATGGCCCCTTCTTGCAGAAATTGTATCTTTCGATGGATAATACGGCCATGCAAGATACAATCACTGTGCTGCAGTGGAACTGTCATAGTCTGAAAAATAAATTAGACGTGTTCAAGTTTTTGATTCGCAATTCCGATTGCGATATATTTGCACTCTGTGAAACATGGCTTTCTTCCGAAGACGAAATCAACTTCCACGATTTTAATATTATTCGCCAAGATCGGGATGATCATTATGGTGGCGTTCTTTTGGGGATCAAAAAGTGCTACTCCTTCTACAGAATTCCCATTCCGACTGTTAATGGCCTAGAGATCGTCGCTTGCCAAATAAATGTAAAGAATAAAGATCTTTGCATAGCTTCAGTGTACATTCCTCCAAATGCCTCTATTAATCGTCGACATTTTGGAGCGCAGTCTCCCTCCTATCATCTCCAGTATTGATATTGGGTGATATGAACGCACATGGTATTGGATGGGGCGAAACGTATGACGATTATAGAGCGCCTATTTTCTACGATTTGTGTGACGATTCCAATTTGAATATTTTGAACACTGGTGAAGTAACTCGAATAGGACCAAATGGTCAACAAAGCCGTATTGATCTGTCTTTATGTTCAAATTCACTATCATTAGATTTCACGTGGAAGGTAATTCAAGATCCCCATGGTAGTGACCATATGCCGATAGTCACCACAATTAAGAGTGGCTATCAACAATCTGAGCCAGTTAATGTTCCTTTCGATCTCACGAAGAACATTGACTGGCAAAAATTTGCATCGGCGGTAAAAATTGGTATTGAATCAACTGATACTCTTCCCCCTTTGGATGAATATCGATTCCTTACTGAGTTGAAAAAAGCGCACTAGAAGCTCAGAAACGACGCGTTCCAAGTACATCTGTTATCAGAAGACCAGCCACTCCTGGATGGGATGATGAATGTACTAAGTTGTATTCTGAGAAATCTGATGCCTTCAAGGCCTTCCGTAAACACGGAAGGTCAGAGCTTTTTGAAGAGTATTTGAGGCTCGAAAGAAAAATCTTCTCAAGGCAAAAAAACGTAGCTACTGGCGACGTTTTGTCGAGGGACTATCGCGAGAAACCTCAATGACAACACTTTGGAAAACGGCTCGCAACATGCGGAACCGCACTTCCACCAATGAGAGTGAAGAACACTCCAATCGATGGATATTCAACTTCGCAAAAAAGGTCTGCCCAGATTCCGTACCAGCAGAACCGCTATTTCGAGAATCAGTCACTGATCCCGGTTCTTTGGGTGGACCATTCACAATGCTGGAACTTTCTATGTCTCTTCTTTCATCGAATAACTCTGCTCCGGGATGCGATAACATCAAATTCAATCTTCTTAAAAACCTCCCAGATATCGCAAAAAGACGATTACTTGACCTGTACAACTGTTTCATGGAGTACAACATTGTGCCACCTGAATGGCGACAGGTCAAAGTAATAGCTATTCAAAAAGCCTGGGAAACCAGCGTCTAATCACAATTCATACCGACCGATTGCCATGCTATCATGCATGAGAAAATTATTGGAGAAAATGATCCTTTCAAGAGTCGACCATTGGGTCGAAGAAAATGCATTGCTTTCAAATACTCAGTTTGGATTTAGAAAGGAAAGGAACAAACGATTGTCTAGCGTTGCTTTCTTCAGATATACAACTGGCCTTTGCGCACAAGGAGCAATTGGCTTCAGTATTCTTGGACATTAAGGGCGCTTTTAATTCAGTTTCCATAGAAGTACTGTCAGACAATCTGCACAGTAATGGATTACCCGTTATTTTGAATAATTTCTTGTACAATTTGTTGTCAGCAAAACGAGTGAACTTCACACTCGGCACTCTGACAACTTCCAGAACTAGTTACATGGGCCTTCCCCAAGGTTCATGTTTAAGTCCCTTGCTTTATAATTTCTATGTCAAAGATATTGACAATTGTTTGGAAGGACAATGCACGCTCAGACAACTTGCAGATGATGCCGTGGTCTCTCTAAGAGGTCCATGTGCAGCTGTCTTGCAAGGACCATTGCAAAGTACCTTAGATAATCTGACTGTTTGGGCCAGACATTTAGGGATCGAGTTTTCACCGCAAAAAACTCAGTTGGTTGTGTTTACTAAGAAGCGGTATCCTGCTCAACTGAAACTCAAGCTGTTGAATGATGACATCAACCAATCTTTATCTTCTAAATACCTTGGGGTCGTGTTTGATTCCAAATGTACCTGGAAACTCCACATTGAGTATTTGATACAAAATGCCGGAAAAGGATCAATTTTCTACGTTCTATCTCCGGAACATGGTGGGGTGCTCACCCGGAAGACCTCATCAAACTCTATAGAACGACTATTCTCTCTGTTTTAGAGTATGGCTCCTTCTGCTTCCTCTCAGCAGCTGATTGCCACCTGATCAAATTGGAACGAATTCAGTATCGTTGTTTGCGTATTGCCCTTGGCTGCATGCATTCAACGCATAACATGAGCCTGGAGGTGCTTTCTGGAGTCACTCCTTTAAAGCACCGTTACTGGGAGCTCTCGCTTAGAATACTCATTAAATGTGGAGCAAGTAACACACTTGTTCTAGATAACTTCGATAATATGCTTGAACTAACTTGTCGTTCAAGATTCCTGAGAGTTTATCTCAACTACATATCATCAGATCTTTGTCTTCCGTGTTATAATCCCCCTCGAGTTCACTTCACCAACGACAGTTCCTCAATTGTATACGATCTGTCCATGAAACATGCTATTCAAGGAATACCAGATCATCTTCGACAAATATCTATTCCCTCACTTTTTTCTGAAAAATATGAACATGTCAATTGCAACAACAGATATTTCACTGATGGTTCTCGCATTAACGGATCCACTGGCTTCGGTGTTTTCAATGTAACTTCAACCACCTTCCAAAAACTTCAGGAACCGTGTTCGGTTTATGTTGCTGAGCTGGCAGCAATTAACTTCGCTTTGGGGATAATTTCCAATCAGCCCGTAGACCATTATTTCATCTTCTCGGATAGTCTTAGTTCTATCGAGGCACTCCGGTCGATGAAACCTGTTAAGCATGCATCTTACTTTCTTACAAACATAAGAGAGCAGATGCGTGTTTTGGTCGAAAGATCATTCAAGATTACCTTTGTTTGGGTCCCATCTCCCTGCCCAATCTACGGCCAAACGAAGGCAGACTCGCTGGCGAAGGTGGGCGCACAGGAAGGTGAGGTTTATGATAGACAACTCTCGAGTAACGAGTATTTCCCATTAGTCCGTCAGAGTACTCTTCAAAGTTGGCAAAGGAATTGGACACACAATGAACTCGGACGGTGGCTATTTTCCATAGTTCCAAAAGTTTCTGGGCGAGCGTGGTTCAGAGGTGAGGACTTAAGTCGAGGCTTCATTCGCGTGATGTCGAGACTTATGTCCAATCACTATTCACTAAACGCACATCTGTACAGAATAAACCTTGTCGATAGCAACTTATGTAGGTGCGGAGCCGGTTATGATGACATCGATCACGTAGTTTGGTTCTGCTCGGAAAATGACGCCTCCAGAGAGCGACTATTGGATACCCTAGTGGCCCGAGGTAAACAACCCTTCAGGGAAATTCGAGGTGTTTTGGGGATCGTGATGCGGTCTATATGCAGGCCATTTATAGTTTCATTTGTGATTCTGACATCAAAATCTAATTTTTTCTTCTGTCAAAGTTTTTTGTACTGTCTCTGTCTCTATGTTTCGTAGATCTCCGTTACGCAGGTCATCCGGAAGATACTCCCAGCCGAACCACTCCTCGAGCACCGAAATTCCCTGATCCCGAATTCTAAGCCCCGTCCATCTTTAACATTGTAAACTAACCTCGAGTCACCACGAGTACGTTGGCTCCTACCCCTCTCTTACTAACTGAAAAACAAAATGACATTGATTGTACATATATATCACAAAGAAACATGGCTCCGTAATGTGTTATACACGCCTGAGCCTACCAAAAAAACAAACTTGGAAAAAAAAAAAAGAAACTACAAAAAAAAGTTCAAATAATTTGCAAATAAGACACGAACGTGTTGGATGGCTAACGTTCCAATAATGTTGCGAAAATAAACTATCAGAAACATTCACCGTCTTCTGGTGGGAATTAAACATAATTCCTATTTTCTCGAAAACGCACAAAGTGCACTACCCGTGCTCTTCAAAGGGTAGTGCAGCCGTTGACTCGCACGCAGTTGTGAGAGCGCGCGCACCTTCGGCTCCGTAGCTCGCAAGATTTGAGAGTCGCTCCCGAAGCTAGGAGCAGCACCAACATTTTTCGCACCGCTCTGAGTATTTAGACAATCTCTGCCTGCAACAGAGTGGCACCACTTACCTTACACGTCTCCAATTTCTGAGATGCCGCAGAAGCACCAATCCGCCGACACTCCTGCCAGGCCTCACAAGACTTCAGTCATTCTAACATTACCGACCATGCGTACCATGCAATGCTTACTTGTGTGCTCACCCACACACTAGATCCTTCATTCTGTGGGGGTATTACGAGTAATCCCCCCAACTCCCATTCCCTTGCACCAGATGTGCATCACTTGGGGGTGTGTGGAACCACCCACTGCCACCCGCTTGCCGCCGAAGCAGCCCTCACTCTGTGGAACCTCCACAGGCTCCGTTAACGACCTGGCTAATTATTTCACCCCCAGGTAATTCATTCCCTCGGCAAGGGTCGCCTGACACCTTGGGATTCGGACGGGGTTAGGGACGCCATATTGTCAGCTTCAGTGTTGTACCGAGCCTGACGATATGGCCGAGCTTACACCGATAGGCACTACTTTCGAGTATTCCCAACGTAACGGGAAATCACTTACCCTCTCAAGTATTTTGCATATTAATTTTTGGGTAGGGGAGAACAGTCCATAATATACCCCTGGGGCAAAATGGCCTCACTCATTAAACCACTCTTATAACCTGTTGTATGACATTTATGAACGCATATCACCATTACAATTCATAATTAGTTATCCATTAATGAGCTCCCTTGGAAACAATAAACGAAATCCCTTCATATTTACTCAAATTTAACGATTTGCGATTCTTCCACCTCACCCGTATGATTGTAGTTCAATCCATTAAGGAAAAACAAACAACCATGCGTTCACCATTGTTTTACATGCAATTGAGTCATTTTACACCACCATTCGATTCGGGCGTTTTGCCCCAGGCCTATTTTTGAAACATTTTTTAATTTCGTTAGAAAGTCATGAAAATCTTATTGTTTTGAATAGGAGATCATTGTGAAATGTAGCTGGGTTTGTAAATTTTGCATCTACACTTAAAATGGTTCGGTATTCTTGTTCATATTGGTGAAAACATCGAAAAAGCTTAAGGGGTGCATTTTGGACCGTTCTTTCCTATTATTTTTGGTGTTTTACCGCTAATGCAAGCCCAGTTCATACCAACTCCTGTTATCGAGGTTATCGCTTCTGTTCGGGTTCGAACTGCGAAAACTATATTTTTCGCTAAGCAAATGCATCTGCAGGATCAGTTAAAATAAGCTTCACGATGCGATGCTCAGAATCCTCCTGGCGCATGGAGAATACACCCTTCTGAAACTACTCAACAAAAAGTTCAAAAGCAGAACAGTAAAAGCACAGTCTTTTCATACCAATTCCCAACACGAACGAAATCCGTAGCAAAACAAGCCGTTTTTGGCCGATTGCGCTGACCAGCTGTACCGCTAAAGTGATTGACCCAATGGTGGATTGGAGACTGAAAGTCAACAGAATTGAACCAAAGACAACATGCCTTCCGCTCGGTTTAAAATATCAGCACCTCCTTTGCCAGAGATCACCGCTCTGGATCTTACAAAGGCACACAACAAGACAAGGCGAGCGGAAGAAGAAACTGTGTAAAAGAGGAACCAGCGCCAGCGCTCCGTAATCGCTGTCACGCTGAATCGCAATGGATAGTATATTCACAAAACTTCCGCATATTTATTTATTTATTTATTTATTTATTTATTTATTTATTTAGTAGTAATTGTCATCTGACATCTGATGTCTCAATGACTACAAGGGTAAAACTTATCACTGAATCTAACAAGCATACACATAATACATAATCATAATACACAAGAATTAATCACTACAGTAAAACAGAACTTAACAAACTACGTTTGTGTCAAACGGTGTCTCGAAAGTGTGTTGTGAAAACTCGCTGTAGATTTGCTGGCGATAGATTAAAATTAAAGAGGTGGAACACTGCGTTGAAATTGGATGACATATATCGAACTGGATCATGCTGACCATATCGACTGTTTCGAGCACCAAGCTGAATGAAGTCCCTTCTCCTCAGCGGACGCATAGGAGCGTCAAAATTCATCTTACTAAGTATTGCTGGAGAGTCAAAAGCACCATTGAGGATTTTCGCTACGAACATGGCCTGTGCCACACGGCGTCGAACATTTAAAGTATCCAGCCCAAGCAGCCGACAGCGGTTTTCATATGGAGTGAAATGTTGGCCATCACGCCAAGGAAGATTGCGCAAAGCAAAGCGCACGAACTTTTTTGCACAGATTCGATCCTCGAGATCCAGGTGGCTTGATAAGGGCACCACACAGTGACAGCAAACTCCAGTGTTGATCGTACAAGCGCACAATAGAGCGATCGCAGGCAGTATGGGTCACGAAATCCTTTGGCGATTTTCATTATGAAGCCAAGTTGTCGGTTTGCCTTAGAAATCACGTAATCGTAGTGGAAACGGAAGGTTAGTGCGTCGTCAAGTATAACTCCAAGATCCCTGATTTGTTGCACTCGCTCAAGAGCTGTCCCAGCCAGCATGTAATTGTAAATAATAGGTTTTCGTTTTCTGCTGAACGTTATTGTCTGACATTTATGGATACTGAGTGACAAATGGTTTCGCTCGCACCACCCCTCTAAACGGGTTAAAAGCATTTGTAGTTTAATGCAGTCCTCAAGACTATTGACGACAATGTATATCTTTGCATCGTCAGCATAGAGTAGCCTCACTCCAGGTGGTAGCACCAGTGTCACATCGTTGACAAATATTGAAAACAATAATGGTCCCAGATTACTCCCTTGTGGTACCCCAGATGGAGTAACGAAAGGATCCGAAAAAGATGATCCGACTTTCACACGCAATTTTCTATCCGTCAGGTAGGATCTAAACCAATCCACGCACGCAGAGGAAACGCCCAACTTCTCCAGTTTACTAAGTAGAATACCATGATCAACACGGTCAAAAGCAGCTTTGAGATCTATATATACAGCATCCACTTGCCGCCCGTTATCAAGAGCCTCAATGCAAGTTGTTGTGAATTCTGTCAAGTTGGTCGCGACCGATCTCTTAAGGAAAAATCCATGCTGGTCCGTTGAGATGTACTGCTTGCAGCAAGCGAAGAGCGTGTCGTTCACTATGATTTCGAAAACTTTCGAACAAGCGGAGAGAGTGGTTATTCCACGATAGTTGCTCACATCGCATTTGTTCCCTTTCTTGTGTACTGGGAAAAGGTATGACGATTTCCAGCGCATGGGAAACTTTCTGGTTCGAAGCGAGAGATTGAAGATTTTGCTAACGGTTTGATAAAAGCACTTGAACACCGGCGCAGCAAAGCAGCGGGTATCCCGTCCGGCCCAGCACGGAAAGAAAATTTCAGTTTCCGAATCGCCCGGCACACATTTTCATCACTGATGGGAAAGATGTCTAAATCCAGTACATCACGAGGAGCGTCGCGAGAAGCCTCAACGGCATGAGAGAGCGGAGCTGCGAAATCGTTGAAGGAGGTCTTGAACTGTGTGGCAAAGAGCTCGCATTTGTCAGCGGGAGTGTCAGCAGAGACACCATTCAGTTGCATTGACGTAGGAAGACCATCTTCGTTCCGTTTGGACCTAACAAATTTCCAGAATTGCTTGGGATTTAGACGCAGATTTCGTTGTGTGCGGCTGATGTATCGGGAATACAAAACTGATTATAACTTCTGTATATACTGCTGGCACTATTGAACTGCTGCTTGTTGTACGTGGAACGATAATTGCAGTATCTACGAAGTGCAGAAGAACGGCGACGTTTAAGTATTCGTAATCTGTGGTTGGACCACGCAGGCTTCCGTGCAGGTCCTACAATCGGAACATGAATAGCAAATGCACGAACGATACTGTCGGTGAAAAAGTCCACGGCATCGTCGACGTTATCGAAAGAAATGATATGCCGATGACATAACCTTAGCACCAACCGGTCCAGCTTTTGGAAGCATCCATCCGAAGCTACAAGCAGCAATAAATGCCGTTATTGGATGGTATACGTCTCCGGTTTCGAAATATCAGCCGAAAAAAGTTAGCGTATATATATCTGGGTCATAAGCATCGCCTCCCAATCAAACCAATATCGGGCCTCCCGCTTCAGAACCTCGATCACCTGCATTGCCCACGATTTCCTTTTTAAAAGAATGAGTCCAACCTACAACGGCTCCACCAGTGCCATTGCCAGCCTATTGCGGATTGCCACCAACTCCAGTTGTTGCTGCGTGTGTCGAGTCTGGTGTTCTACCACTTGAAAACGATGCTACCATGACTTTGCATAACAGAGGCATCAGATTTGAAACCGATCAGAAGAGGATCGGTGACTTCCACGTGGCCGGTCTAAAACTCCCACTATGGTGAGCTGACTTCAGAAACTGGCAGCCTGAACACCATTTTCAACAAACGGCGTTTCAGGGCGGGATGCAACCCAGCTGCAGTGAAGAGAACATTTGCTAAAAATGTAACTATCAAGTATAAGGATTTTGAGATTCGATTTATGGGCGGCTCTAAAAGCAGTAACGAAGTCTGCATCGGTATATTCAATGGTACAGTATTATAATCCACTAAACTGGACAGTATGTGATCAATATTTTTTGTTGAAGCAGCCACAATCCTTCAGGCAACCGTAAAACCATGCGACGGAGCACTGCTAACTGTATCCGACAGCTGATAACTTTGCAAATCTTATACGATCTAGTGTTCTTTTCACAAGGCAAACACAACACATTTTGTTTTTACACGAACAAAGAATAGTGGTAGCATAAACCTAGTAGCGTTTGATGCGATTCAGCAAAACCCTGGTTCAAATGTGAATATATTATGTTTTATCTGGAAAATTTAGTTGAAAATGTCGTAACAGATATCACTACTCCCGTTTTTTTAACACGCCTCCCATGCCAACGTACCTTTCAGGTAATCAATGACCAGTGAATATAAATCTGAACTATTGCTAATGGCAGCTCGATTATTCTCATCCTCACCTGTACATGTCAATGATCGTCTGTCGTGCATTTAGCTACATAAGCAGCCGGTTTTTCAATTATGTTTTTCATAAAAATCAAATGATTGTCAATATTTAGACAGGAAAGCAATCCCCAGTTGACATGGCTCCATTACGAAAGATCTCAACAAGTATCTCATCATATTTTTACAGATCGGGACAACGGAAAAATCGTTCCTTGTCAAAGACTGTTTTAAAAGGATATACAAACTTGTGGGACTTGTGTTTCCGTTCCTTTTCGCTCGTTCGTATTTCCATGCATGCATACCTATTTCCAGAATTATGATTTATATGGCTGATTGGTTCGATGCATCTGCCATGCTTCGGTGAACACATTCGTCAACCGTCCGGATACATTTGAATCTTTCTGACGATTGAATGCCGAAACCCGGTGCTTTCATTTGTGTACCGATTTTAGTTTTATACGCTTCTGACACCGAGTGGTGCAAAAAAAATGGATCGAATTGCATGCTGTTTTTAATCCTACTTTTCCTCCACCGAGGGCAATATGTCAGTAGCATAAATCTGCCAGTCAGTACATGTGGTACGGTATGGATGGTTCGCCTCCAGTTAGCGACAAATGACTGACGGATGTGCTACGTTGGTGACATTTTGAATAATTACCTTCAGCTCACCGGGATATGTTACGTATGTAGTACATATTCCACATTTATTTTTGCGGTACTCGACAAACGGTAAGACATGCGGGATGTCAATGCAGACAGGTTTCCACGGAGGAAGCACGATAACGCTTACAGGAGTTTATGTTCTCGAAAAAAAAACTATGTTGCTGTCACTGTTTGATGGAAATAACAGGGAGAGCCGATACGAGTGGAAGTGTAATTACAAACGACCGAAGTGCCTGCGAGATTCAATTTGGTGTGCATTGAAAGCTTCATTCAATGAGGTGCTTTATGGGGAGATCAGCACAGCAGTCTGATGGCAGCAAAATGATTGAATGCCTAGTTGGACACGTTTCCGACTGTCTTCGATTGAATAAAGAGACTAGAAGCGAGTGCTGGGTGAGTGTCCATTAGACTGTTCTACGAATAGACTTCAATATATTTCGTCTAATGGACAAATTGTCGAAATAAATTTAGTATAGAATTGGTCATGAATCTTATCACCGTACTTGAGGGCAACAATCGCTATAAAGGAAGAAAAAACATATTTCAGCGTTTTCCTTTATATGAGAATTATTCCTTTGCGAGCAGAATTGGATCGTATTAATAATTTTGGAACACGTACCCCATGTGTTTAAGTACACGACTGTCACAAATATCCTTGTTGTTCAAGTTGTGTTTCACCCATAAGAATATTGTGTACCTAACCCTAATACAATGTGCTCCAAAGAATACCCTTCCACTTTCGTTTTGTTTAATTAGGGATATTCTGTACACTTTTCCCATTATGCGGTCGGCCGGCATCCATGCTGTCACAGTTTTGTCAGCCTTAGCAGCTCGACAACTCAAGTTTCCCATGTGGGTCGCTCTCTAATGATGATCTCAGTGGACCACATTGCCAAACAGAACCATCCCTACGGGCATTCGACGACGACAGCGAAGCTTCGGTCTTGCTGTCCATAATGTTTATCTGTCAATGGTCCCCAACGGCATATCTGGAAACTACTTCTTGTCGTACGTCGTCGGTCGTTGTTATTCGGCTTTAATTAACGTCGAGACCTTCTTGCTTTTTGCGGCACAAGGTGGCAGGCTTAGCGTGTGAATGTGTTGTCCGTTGCCATAGCGTGGGAGTTGTTTACCATCCGTGTTCCGCCAAATCTTCTAGATCGGGGAAAATTGAGAGCAGAGGCCAATTTGGCAGAAATGGTATTTGTGGGGAGTCATTTCAACCCATCGACGATGTGGGATGGGTCGTTCAATACTTATCAAGGGCGTCTGCATTTCGCTGAACGTTCCCATTCATGCGGAAGAGATGTACCAAACTAATCAAATTGGGTCTAAGCGCATGAGAAGCCGTTTAAAATCGTTCATGCGGCGGTGATTTTCTGGGCGGTTTCGCCAATTTTGCGCTGTTTGATATGGAAATAGAAACGAAAGCTTTTCGGTGGATGGTTTCTTAGTATTGTTAAAAAAAAACTCTATCTTGACTTTGTAGCTGGAAAATGTTGAACAGTATTGAAGTGTGGAAGAATAACGATAAGTTCTATATTTACCGTTAAATAAATATTGATTTGGGAGGAACTGTACTTACAGAAGATACAATAGTTGTTTTCGCTTAATAACGACTCTGCACACTAAAATTTCTGCTAACATCTGTGTAGAGAGAAAATATAGATATGCAAATATTTGTATCTTCACAGATAGTCAAGCGGCACTCAAAGCATTGAGTTGCTTTAAATGTACATCAAAACTTGTCTGGGACTGCATTCTTTCATTGCGAAAAGTGTGCCAAGAGAACTCCGTAAATCTGTACAGGGTTCCAGGACACTGTGGCATTAAAGATAATGAAAAAGCAGACGAGCTTGCGCAACTAGGTTCAAACACACAGTTTATTGGCCCAGAACCTTTCTGCGGTATATCATACTTTACTATAAAAATGGAATTGAAATCCTGGGAAGCACAATAGTTGATGACCAACTGGTTGGTTGCCGAAAAGCGTGCTCAATCAAAGAGATTTGTAATTCCCAATGTTAAAGTAACCGAAAAGCTCTTGAAGCTCAGCATGAGAGCTCTTTGCACCTTCACTGCCCTAATAACCGGACACTGCCCGAGCAGATATCACTTGAAAAATATTGGCCAGATTCAGAATGATATCTGTCGTTTCTGTAACATGGAACGTCAAACCTTGGCAGTTGTGATGCATTGTACAAGGGTAGATCTGAATTTCTAAATAGTGGCTTTATGCAACCAGGAGATATTTGGACCGCAAATCCTGGAAAGGTAGTGGGTTTTATTAACTCTATTATACCAGACTGGGAAAAGACGCGTCTTAGGTTGTTTACTTGACAAATGGTGATCAACCTACAAGATGCGAATACATAGTTAAGAGTAATCAGGTATACCATAAAAGTTCAACTCAATGGACGCAGTGGTTCTACGCCCCAACAAAAAAAAACTGTAATACAAGAAATGTTAATAGAGGAAGTGTACCGGTTTTGGCCACCTTAGTGCCTAATTTGACCAACCCTGAGAAATGCATATTTTTCAAAAATAATCGATCAGTTTCAACAGCGAA
This sequence comes from Armigeres subalbatus, assembly GCF_024139115.2. NCBI lineage: Eukaryota > Metazoa > Arthropoda > Insecta > Diptera > Culicidae > Armigeres > Armigeres subalbatus. Next base: position 182,215 of record NW_026943003.1, on the reverse strand, counting down.
TATAGATAAGGGATGCATCTCCTGTTAGAGCTAATAAAACCCTTAAAATTGCAATTTTAATTACTTCTATAGCAGACTGATTTCGTCTAAATGCTCTTGAGATAAAATAAAACCAAAAGAATCAGTCGCAATTTCACTGTAATATTTTCTAAAATTTTCACAACCAAATACCGTTTTGACTCAAATTCCGAACATGACTCATTCCGAACACTCGCTTTTCAATGGCTATTTTGGTTTATCGTGTAACTTTCTCATAGGATCTTTAATTCATTTGTAATCTTGTCCCTCAGTACGCAAAACCTAAGAAAGTTTTTGTTTTAGGTAAAAATGCCAGTGTCCGGGATATGAGACATGTACGGAATCAAAACGGTATTTCTCTTTTTTTAAATTGTTTTAATATTTGTGCACTACTGTTGGAAATGTTGATCCTGGTAAAATATTGGATGTATTTTCGAGCACAGTGAAGACAAATGTGTGGTTAGGCGGACATTAATCGGAAAATCTACTTTCACCGATCTTTTTTTTCTCTATTTTTTCGAAAGAAGATACACAAGATAAGAAAACCAGATTTCAGGTCCCTACGAGTTATAGTTTTTGAGATATTACTTATCAAAGTTGAGAAAAGGTAAAAAACGCAGGTTTACTTCAAAATCTTGCTTCATTTCATACTAGTTTTTGAAAGATTTTTTCTGATACGATTCCAAGGTTTATATACAGCATTGTGAAGATACTTAAAAGAGCTTTCATGTCATACTAACGAAAATCGTGATATCATGAATGAAAAATAAAAAATAAATAAAATACGAACAAAACATTGAAAACTAGAGGTAACTTTAAAATTCAACCACTTTTTCCCCGTATTTCTACGCAGAGATATTTAGTTAGATCAAACTTGGAATGTGTGCTTTCAGACTCCCACGTAAAATCTTGGGCAAACTTACGCCATTTTGAGAAAAAGCGATTTAAAAAAAAAACGCATTTGGCCCAAAGACATCTTTTTAGTCAGTTGACCAATTTGCACCAAACCACCATGTGTTCCTCAACAAATCAGTTCTTCATCAATTGAGAAGATAATAAAAGTAATTCGATAGAAGGCTCGGGTAAATATAGCTGAGTAAAAAGCTCAGGTGCACAGGGAAATAATGAATTATGAATGTAATGAATATGAAGAATGAAGTAATGAATTATTTTATTATTTCATTAACGATTCATCCTAAAGTAAAGCGATTTTTTCTATATCATTTCTGATAATAACCTTGGAGTCAATTCGCAGTTCTCATTCACCTATGACCGTAGGAGGCCAATAGGCGGCCTTCCGGAAAACCCGGAACGTTCGTAAAAATAGTCATTTTGGAAAGTTCGTCCTACAGCAGTGCAATTTTTTCTAAGCCAATTTCCAATGGTGAGCTTAGAGTTAATATACAGTTCTTACTATGCTATGACCGCAAGTGGCCACCAGACGGTCTTCCGGATAATCCAGAACGTCCGTAAAAATGGTCATTCTGGAAAGTTCGTCCGAGAGCAGCGCAATTTTTTCTAAACCATTTCTGATGGTGATTTTCGAGATATTCCGCAGTTCTTTCTCTGCTATAAGCGCAGGTGGCCACCAGATGGCCTTCCTTATAATCCGGAACGTCCGTAAAAATTGTCATTTTGAAATGTTTATCCTAGAGTAGCGCAATTTTTTGTAAACCATTTCTGATGGTGATATTCGAGTTAATACACAGCTCCTACTCTGCTACGACCGCAGTGGCTACATGGAAGGCTGCCTCTTCCGGAAAATCCGAAACATCCATAAAAAATGTCATTTTGTGAAGTTCGTCCTAGAGCAGCGCAATTTTTCTAAACCATTTCTGACGGTGATTTTGGAGTAAATTCACAGTCATTACTCTGCTATGACCGCAGGTGACCACCAGATGGCCTTTGAGATAATCCGAAAAAATAGAAAAAAAAAGTAGAAATGGTGATTTTGGAAAGTTTATCCTAGAGCAGCGCAATTTTTTCTAAACCATTTCTGACGGTGATCTTGGAGATATTTCAAAGTCTTAATCAGCTATGACTGCAGGTGGCCACCAGACGGCCTTCCGAATAATTTAGAACATCCGTAAAATGGTCATTTTGGATGGTTCGTCCTAGAGTAGTGCAATTTTTTCTAAGACATTTTTGATGGTGGTCTTAGTGTTAATTCACAGTTCTTACTCTGCAACGGCCGCAGGTGGCTACCAGACGGCGTTCTCTGCAACTCCCACAGCTGCTCTCGAAGTTCTCTTCGACGTGGCCCCACTACACATACATCTCAAACAAGAAGCATTTTCTTGTACTTACCGACTATGGGTACTTGGTTTTATGGAAGAGAATCCAGTAAACCGCAGTTCTACACACACTTCGTTGTTAACGCTTATGGTTAATTGAGATAAAATTTTCCTTGCTCCAAGTGATCTCACACACGTTAGTAGTTTTCCTCATAGGACATTTTCAACGCAATTCCCCTCGCGGGATGAGTGGACATCTGGCTATTTGGAGAGAAGTATGTCGGACAGCATTGTTTGTTACACTGACGGCTCCCTCCTCGAAGGTAGAGCAGGTGCAGGCGTCTATTCGCGTGAGCTGAGATTGGAACAGTCAGACTCACGTGGTACACACTGCACTGTCTTTCAAGCGGAAATATTTGCCATCATGTGTGGAGTGCAATCTGCACTGCAGCAACGCATTATGGGCAAATAATATACTTCTGTTCAGATAGCCAAACAGCTATTAAAGCTCTCGCCTCGGCCAACTCAAGGTCGAAGTCAGTAATCGCATGTCCAACTTAAATTGAGGAACTGAATTCAGTTAATACTTTACACCTTATATGGGTACCTGGCCATTTTCCATAGCTGGAAACGAATTGGCTGATGAGTTAGCTCGTAATGGAGCATCGCATGACTTTATTGGCCCTGAGCCAGCAATTCCAATATCCAAGTGTTGGGTAAAGCTTTTGATCAACTCTTGGGCTGTCACTCAGCACAAATGGCATTGGAGTAGTCTGGATTCATGTCATCAAACAAAATTGAACATCCGGGAGCCATGTCCGGTAGTAGCAAGCTGTTTAGCTAATCTGTGTAAACAGAATTGCATGTCAAGGCCTTGACAGGTCACTGCCGACTGAACTATCATATGGCAAATATTCAACGCGTTGAATCATCTGTTTGTGATAGTTGTGAATCTGATTATGGAACTTCTTAGCATCTAATATGTAACTGTCCAGTCTATGCACAATTGCGCTTCCAAATATTTGGTAAACACTTACTCAGTGAAGTTGACTTCAGAAACCTGAACCTTCAGAGTATTTTGTTGTTCATAACCCGTTTTTGGTAAGGAGCTATAAGCTCTTGGGGAACGTCCACAAATTACGTAACGCTTAGAGGGGGAGGGGGGCTTAAGTGAAGTGTGACGATCCATACAAAGTTTTCAGAAGCTTCATACAAAAAGTGTGACATAGGGGGGAGGGGGGGTTGAAAAATTCCAATTTTTGCGTTACGTAATTAATGGATCTTCTCTTGTGCGCATATGCGTTGTATGCTCTCTTCAAGGGCCCTTTTCCAAACATTCCCTTTGTTCTCCCATCATTTATGCTAATTATTTATGGCTTCGAATTGCTTGCGGTCTGTTTAATAGTTCCTAAATAAATTATTTGCAACCCCTCTAATTCCGTACTTATAACGTTTTTCTAAGAGAATTATATGATCTATTGTATCAAATGCCTTTTTAAGATCGATTAACATGCCATCCACAACATTTTTTGGATCTGTTTAAAAAATAAGATCATCAATTAGCTCAGTTATAGTTGTCGTTGTCCCACTTCCTTCGCGCAAACCATATTGATATTTGTACAAAACATTATTAGCACTCAGGAAGTTTACGAGTCTTATGGTCAATAGTTTTTCTAAAATTTTATTGATTCCCGATAGGATTGAAATTCTGCAATAGTTAGGGTCAAAAGGGTCACCTGACTTAAAAACTGGCATAATTTTGGCAATTTTCAGAACCTCTGAATATGAGCTTATCAAAAGTTCACTTATCAAAATTCTAACTTCATTCGCACTTGCTAGCCGCAGAAAGATTGAATTATTGACTTTTTTTGACATGGCACAAATAATCAAAACTACTTTCAGGTAATTTGGCAGCCAATTTTATCCCAACATTTGCGAAAAAATCATTGAGCACTTCGGCGACATCCTGATCAGAATCTATAGTTTGACCACCCGAGCAAAGCTTGAGAGCAAATCGATAACTTGTTTTGATGTTGTGAAATCGCCGAATATGATTACTTAATTTGATATCGTTTTGGTCGTTTTAACGGTTAAAATAACAAAACGTATAGCAGAAAAATCTTACTGTGACATCAAATTGAAAACTAATCCTGCTATCGATGAGAGCAAATCGAAGACTAATCTTGTTATTGGTTCCGATAACAAAATAAGGTTTGATGTCAGATCATACAATTTAGAAAACAACAGCAAATTGAGATTAAAATATGTAATCAATCATAATGATTCATATTTGAAAACAAAATATGATTTCCATTTGTTATCAATATCAAAATACGTTTTCTATATGCTCTCATTATGTTTTCAGACTTTGCTCGGGCAGCTCTTCTTATCTTTATTTGTTCACTTTTTTAGAGCGCCCGAAAACTTCATTTAGAGATTTCCAAATTTTGGAGTGACTAGAACTACATATTGAGTTTTTTTTTTCATAATATTCTTTTTTACATCATTTCTTGGATATTTTTACTTTTCTTGAAACGGGAACGCGGCGATTTATCACAGACTGCTTATTCTGTTATAATAACTCTATTGGTAGCAAAACAGTTATTTGACTATGAAAAGTGAAATCAAAATTCCGTTCATAATGTAAAACCAATTTAATAAAAATTCCGCGGAAAAAAAATTAAATTTCGTTTCGTTTCGTAAAATTTTAAATGAAATTGACCTTGATTTCGTATAGTTTCGAAGTCTCGAAAGTAAATCTATATTTCGTTTAGTTTCATTTCGAATCAACATAGATATTTTAAATTTCGTTTCGTTTCGTTTGCAAACAGTGTGTTTTCGCATACCCTTATCAAAAACATCTTATAAGCTCGAAGGAAGGAAAAAAATATGTTTGTCCGCCTATTTGTTTGAGGAGGCCCAATCGCCAATATGGATAAGGCATTGAAAAAAAATCAGATCATGCGTAAAAATTGACTAAATCCATGACAACTTGATGCTCTGCTGCGGCCTTATCGAGGAAGCTTCATTGATCGTTGCAATTTGGTGTTTGTTGATTCATAATTTAAAGATCTTCACCAATGGGAGACAACTGAAAAGTAAGAAATGAGGAGTGAGACGTCTCTTTTTTCACTCCTAATTTCTCACTTTCCAAATATCCTATTCGGCCAAATGTCCTATGCGGCCAAATGTCCTATTCGGTCAGATGACCCTTTCGAGCAAATGACCCTTTCGGCCAAATGACCCTTTCGGCCTAATGACTCTTTCAACCAAACGACCCTTTCGGCCAAATGACCCTTTTTGAGCAAATGACCTTTTCGGCCAAATGACCCTTTCAGCCAAATGACCATTTTGGCCTAATGGCCCTTTCGGCCTAATTACCCTTTCGGCCTAATGACCATTTTGGCCTAATGGCCCTTTAGGCAAACGACCCTTTTGGTCAAATGACCCTTGCAGCCAAATGACCCTTTCGGTCAAATAACCTTTTCGAATGAATATAAATTTAGGCATTTTTAAGAACCTTGTGCATATAGTGGCCCTGCCCGAGCAAAAATGAATAACTAAATGATAACAAATTCTATTATCCGGTTATCAAACATGTTGATAACTGAACTTGTTATCATTTTGGCTAAATTAACAGCCAACATAACAAAAATGATACCAGAATTTTGTTCCTGAAATAACTACCTGAAAACAAATTAGGTTATCACTGATACCAAATTGATAACACATTTTGTTACACATGTTATAAACTCAAATAACTAATTTAGTTATTATTTAGTTATCAGCCATCACTGTTTTATCGACCAAAATAGTTAAATCTTCTTTGCCGACTTCGTTACGCATTGAAAAAAATGTGGGCATTCACTGGGATTCGAACTCGAATCGAGTGATTGTACGGTGTCGTCTCTAGGCACTCACCCAATTACGCTTTCTTGAGGAGCAGGAGAGAAAAGCACTATGCTTTCTACGATCTTGCATTTACTTGAAGACTATTTATAATCAAATCATGATGCCATTTATGTAAATAACAGTCGGCTGGACAGAGTGCAAAGCAGAATAACTTATTAATAACAAACTTAATTATCCAGTTATATTGATAACTAGAATTGTTATCATTCTGGTTGAATTACAAGTCAACTTAACAAAGATGATAACCGAAATGAATTCAAAATAGCGAATCAGCAATCAGTTAGGATAAATACGGTTCGTCGTGCTTTTATTGAATACATTTTGTTTTCAGTTGTGACCAATTAAATAATAGGTTTAGGTTAGTTTTTCTCTCGAATATTATCAATCATTAAGTTTTAAAACAATAACTAGCAGCGCCATGCTATAAATCGATTTCGGTTATAGTTTCAAACTCAACCACAACCTTGCATTTCACGTTTTATGTTTTCATATGCATATATAAACATAAACACTGCTGATCCCAGGAAGCATTAATCCGTGAAAAAATGTTGTTATTCGGTGGTTCCAGGGCCGGACAGTTTTCATGGGGCCCTAAATGTACGAAAAGGTTGATTTTGGTACATGAGATTATGTGGGGGCCCGGGGCCATGGCCCCCCGGAACACCAGATCGTTGCAATTTCTTGATTATCTGACACTTCCAGTTAAATTTTCCGCTTCCCCATATACATAAGCACTGTGGATCCCAAGACCAATTATATTGCGGTTAGTAAAACTATTCAACGTTCCTGAATTACCACATGCCCTTGGATCACATGTTCCGGAACTTCCGGAAGCTGCAAGGCCATTTTAAGTTCTTATTGAACTACAACGCTTGGTTCTCGGATACATATTTCATTAGTCAACGACACCTGAAATGAAAGTAAAGTTAATAAGGATAGTATAAAACAAACAGGAAAATTTCAACTTTTGTGCAAATTCCTTTGTTGACAGAGAAGTAAACAAATCAGTGGATATAGTTAGTAACGAAGAAAGTCACCGTCTGCTTAGACGAAAATTTCAGTTCAGTGTTTGGAAACAGCTCTTGTCACACTATTTATAGCATAGGCCGGATACAGTTAGCAGAAGTTAGTATTGTGCCTTGCAACAAAATGACATCTCTCGTGATCATTTTTTAAAGCTTCTACAGATCTGGCATTCATCGCTACAAACCACCACGTGGCGGTCAAATTTTCAAAATCATCAAACTAGCTTTTTTGCTACAGGTATATTTTTCTTAAGCGACTACTTGGCGCTTATTTTTGGATGCGTCGAAAAATAAGCGGATGAGTAGATTTTTTATGCGCTGTATAATATGTTTGAAAGAATAGAATGCTCAGCCCGATATCTGACGACGCAAAATTGAGAAGAAAATACCAAATTTGTATTGATAATAAATTTTGTTATTATTCAGTTATCAGTTAATCACATGATTGATAACTAAATATCAAGTTGATAATAAGGATAACTAATCGTGTTATCAGTTTGATATGATTTCAGTTATTTGCCTTTGCTCGGGTGTCTCAGCAAGAATTACTCAGAATAAAGAAGCATTTTGGTAGCTCTAATGGGGCCCCGTGTATAGATTCCAAAGAAAACCTCGAATGGTTAACAATGACAGTTATCCATAGCACACTTAGCAGGGGACCTACTACAAATGTAACAACTCTAAAAAAATGACGAAAACACTTCTATATCGATAAAGAAATTGATGCATAAATAATGTGTTCACACCATCCAAAACCCGATAAATTATTTTGGCATATCATTGTCATCTCCTTCGTTAAACATTTATCTGAAAGAAGAAAAAAAGCTCCATCTTCCAACCAATAAGGAAAAACATCTGCCTACGACTATCGTCGACCAAACCCTTTGCCACTTAGTGATCCTTTTTTACCCATATCGGGAAGAAATCAGATGTCATTTTCACATCTTTTCACATTCTCTTGTCAAACTGAAGTTATCTTCAGTAGCAGCAGCGGCCAAATCTTGCCCACATCAAACCGCTTTCCCGAGTGAACGGAACGGAAGAGGAAACTAAATTCCGTTCACGACAGCTGCCCCGAGCTTCCACCATTCGAACAATCTGACAATTCTGACACTTTGCTGAACCAAATGGATACACACATGACGCACGAACGCTTAACGATAACCTCGATATCCTGTGAAGGGTCTCGTGTTTGGCTTTGATGTCAGCCTGGTCATAACTTCCTGCTCCGCTTTAACCACCACTCGCAGGACAGAATAGAAATGGGGATCTAAAATTGAATTTGAATCGATTACTTTGCCAAACGTAATCCAAACACAAAATTTGGTCTTCATTATTTCAAATGGGCCCTTTTTAGGAATGGCAAAAATAAAGACGTTGATGAATAATCGTTTTAATGAATGAAACTAAAACTAAAGTTTCGATTTTTGATTCTAGAACCCCATTACGTAGTGATGAGAGTCAGATAATAAAATCCCTTTCATACTGGCATGTAAGCACATGTGAGTTAAAAGGATTTTATTCCACTTCCTGCAGATAAGTAATCGAGTGCCACCGCCGCAGGCAAGGGCGTTGACTTTCTCATCAATAGCCGTCTATGCAGCTCTACATGCTGGTTGGTGTCTCAGTCAACATGTGAACTGGTGGGTAACCCAGCCACTGATAAATCTACTTATGAACTCTGATACTGATATAGCTGGTGGCACTTGTGGGTAGTACCCATCGAGACAGCCCAACTTTTGCTAGCGAGAATGTCAGAAAAGTGTTTGATCTGGCTTTAAAGGTTTTCCGCTGGGTGGTGAACTGAACTGCAGTACCAGGAGCGTTACGTGGTCAACAACCATTATGGCTTGCACTCTTGAGCCAATAAAAAAAGTTTAGCATTTGAATGATCAAAAGTGTATACTTGAATGGTTGACAAGCATATCAGGTTATGAGTGCAAACTAGTCTACTAACATATTTTTATAGTAGTGTCACATTCTCCATCCGTGACATTACTGTTTATCATCATTTCAACTAAAAATATATCGCTTCGCACTTAATTTGAGTTGAAAATTATTTGCGAAGCGATTATAACTATACATTATAACTATACATATCATAAATAAGTGCGTTTACCTAACCTGCAAACAATGGCATCACAAGTTTCACCGTCATTAAAATGTGTGTTGGTTTACCTGCAAATAAAAATAAGTGGAAAGTTATGGTTATTTGCTTGTCAAATTCAAAATTAGTTTTAATACATGATGGGGAGATTTATACAAAATTATAAGACTAGGTATTTTAAATAACAAAAATGACCGGTTTCTTAGGCGGGAGTCAACATGGTTAGTCAACACGATGGCGGTTGATTCTTTATAACGGTTCACTTTCAACAAAGAGGAATTTGGCGCTTGTTTTCGTACAACCCGACAAAAGCTCATCAAGACACTAGGGCCGCAACTCCAACGATTTATTTTTCGATTGGCACAGCCAACAAGAAGCTGACCCACACATTAGCCAATATTCACTTCAGCCCTTGGTAAGTCGAATATGCAGAGTTTCAATCAACAGCAGTACAATCATTAAAATTGTTCGACCCAGCAGTATCACATCAACCGAAACACCATCGGCTCAAACACCGACATTATAAAATGTATGAAAGATGTTGTAGATTCGCTCATTTATGCCTGCCCATCATTGATTTCATCACTAATTTATGATCTTTATTTAACTTATTGAGGCTTCTTTACTTAGAAATGCAAGATACAATTTATTGTTTCAGTTTCAGTAAATAGTCTTGTAGAGTTTCTGAGATACCGTTGGACACCTAAATCTTTCCTGCCCATGGTGTATGTAGACCACCATCAAATTTGTTAAGCAGGTCATATCGCCGAACAAGAAATTTGGCCGAAATAGATCATATGGCCGGAAACGCCATTTGGTCTAACTGGTCGTTTGGCAGAAATGATCACTGTGAGAAGAGAGTAACGATAAGGACGGAGAGTGAGATCTCTTGCCCAACAAAGAATTTTGAATGGAAAAGACTATTTTTGGCCGAATAAACGATTTATCCTCAAGCGATGTTTTTATGGGCACAGTGAGAAGAAAGAAATGAGGAGTGAGAGATAGTAAGTGAGATGTCTCACTTCTTCGGGATGAGTTGTGAGAATGAGAAGATATTTCACTCCTAGCTCATTATTTCTCACTTTTCATTTCTCAATTCCTATTCCTAAATGGCCTCAACAGTAAGTTGAGGTCTAGATTCGCATCTGTAAAGTTGCGGGTGGTGCAATACTAATACTAATAATAATATATAGTACTAACTCGTTTTATGATAATTGAAGACATTCCTTAGTGGCATTGATGGCGTCAGTCATCTAAGCGCATTAAGGCTCAAGACTCCATCACAATGTTTTGAAAATTGATGACTGTTTCACTTGTTTGTAATAGTGATGCAATTGGTACGGAAAAATGCAGCAGCGATAAATAAAATGTTGTTTACAACTGGGGTGGGTGGAAATGGGGTGGTAAAAATATGTCAGCTGATGCATAATGTTGCCAGACTTGACGAATTGTTTATTTTATATCATAAGACATGTTCATGGTGTATCAAATATATGGGTATTTATCGGTTTAATTTTTTTATACACCACTTGGAATGTAATAGAAGCTTACGTAACATGTTTAAATATTTATTTTTGGTTTTATTGTTCAATCCGACAAACAGCAATGATTTTTTCCAATAAATAAATCTGGCAACGGCGAAGAGATGATTATTTTCTTGTGTATGCACATCTTTGTTTGCGTGTTGGCTGGCGTATACGTTGTATTGTTCGGATTGAATGAAGTTGCATCGCGTAGATTTTGTACTCACCATTTCACTTATTGCGCTAGTGAATTTGAGTCTTCCGCATTTTATTGCATTCATAATACGGTCGTCAAATTTGTCTCTCACTTCGATTTTTGCAAAGCAGTTTTCAACAGTTTTTGGGCGTGAAGTGAATTAATTGGTAGTCAAGGTTGACGAAAAATGTGAAACTCAGTTAGTGAATATGTTTTAGGAGTGATAAAATCAAAGAAACAATGAGAAAAGATCCAGTGAAAAACCAAGTGAGTGTGTATGTGTTCGATCCGAACGTTCGAACGTTAGTATGCGTTCGATGAACAAACGAATATCGATTTAGGAAAAAGGCAGTTTTCAGCGTTTTTCCAGCAATTCCTCAGTAATTGCTAGTTTTAATAAGTGAAAAATTAATATGGAAATGCCATGAATATATTATGATAGAGGGTAAGTCCGTAAATAGCCCCAAAATATTGAATTTAGTTCAAAACTTTATTAGTATTAGTGCGGATTTGAATAAAATCATTGTCATTATCGGATTGATTACGGTTTATAGAGCCTTAACGAAGCTATATCAAATCTATACTTTTACGTCCATGTACATATATGTTTGAAAAATGCCATTAGCATTCCTATAACATTTGAACTGCGTTTACTTCTCAGTGGAGTAATACACTCATTTCGTTGATTAAATAAGTCAAGTGTGTTTAACCTCGATGCTTGTTCTAAGTACATTGTATTCAATAAACGAAAGTAGTGAACTTAAAGATGGTGCAAAATTAAATTCATCATTTGGAACATCTACTTACATGTAAAACACGTGAGCCGAACAAAAGTCCCATGCTCTTAGAAGGACATTTTATATTACCTTTAACACCCACGGATTTTATTGTGATGAATACTGCAGTAGGTAATACGTTTTGTTTCACCCTTGCTCGCCCAAACCGCCGTACCATGTTCTGGCAGTAAAGCACTTTTTACAGCACCCGCATCCATCTCCTGGGGTTCTGCCGCAACACAAAGCTCTCCTCACGCAGCCGACGAACAACGACAACGCCGGAGATAAACTCCGTCGAGCTTTCTCAGCTCAGCATGGTGCCCCTGCCAAATGCTTCCAAGTGTTATTTTGCGATCGATGAAGGTGTGAACGGATTCCCTCGTTAAAAGTGGCTCGGAATTGGGTGACCCATGAAAAGATTTTATACCGAGGTGCATGTTTCCAGATTCAGACCCGCTTCAGAATTGCCCTGTTTATGTAGCCTTGAGATTTCTTATTATTGGACTCACCGAACGTGTTGAAAAGCTACAAATTTAAATAGCCCTGTTCAAGTCAAGGTGCAGACCGACCCGAACAGCAAAAGATGACTACGTAGAATCTAATGTTTATATTTAGTATGCAGAACAGGAAGGTTTTTCTTTGCGTAAGACATAACATGCTAATAATATTCAGGAATAGTGAATTATTCCAAACCCCTTGTTAATGTTACCATCAGACTAAGAGTTCTGAAAAGAGATGCTGAGAAAGATCATAATAAGTAAGCATAAAAAAATATTAACTGAACAACATTCATTTGGAATCTATTCAACAATAATTTATCGTTGGTGCATTATGAATTGAATAATTTGTTTTTTTTTTAATAGTTCTCCTATGCTGGCTTAATGTAAGAACTTTTTAAAGTCCAGTTTTTATATCAACACGCCAGCGTATCCGAATAACCTCGTATCACTTTCAACTGATAATAATAAAATAATACTTTCAACTGATTAATTGCCTGAAATGATTAGAAAAACTCACACAGTAAAAAGAGGATAGAATCAGTGATTAATCGATGATTTCTAGTCTTTTGGTAGAAATTCGATAGATTTCTTCGCGTCCACCCTGAATATGCGGGTGTTCAAAGCAAAATCGTAAGGCTCTATTTATTGGCTAGTCGTAAATTGTAATTGATTGCAATATTGAATAACAAAACATTGTTACCAATTATTATAAGAAAAAAAATAGATAAATGAGAGACAAATCACTGGTATCGATGGGATACTATCCTCAATTCGGGTGATTTCTCAGTGCTGCAGAAAGCTCCGAATGTGGCCACGACCATCGCCATGGTTTATGCTTGTTGCGTGATAACGACTTTTCATTTCGATCTCCCTTCGAAGGAAGAAAAGATTCCTCTGTGAGTTTGTTTGAGTAGGAAAATGTGTAAAAAAAAAAGAATCTGCACAGCCAGCCATCTCATGCTTTATATCATGATGTAGTCAGATGTTTTACTTTGGAGCTTCGAATTTCGTATTGTTTGTTTTGAAAATAGGATTTAAATTTTAAATAACTGCTATTTCTATTGTTATGTAATACTGAAGAAATCATATTCTTTTGTATTTGAAGTTGCTATTGCTGTGTTAAAAGTGAGTGATTCTCTACAAATTGTAAGAAGAATAATTTTTTTGCATTTCTGATTTGGCTGAATTTTACGTTCACAAATTTTTAAGACCTAACCACCGAGTTTACATTACTGGTTCGCTATGTTGATCCTAGCCCAATTTTTGACATGGGTTTGCCTTTCTCGTATTAGAGAAATAACTTTGGTTTTTTTTCATAAATGGTTCGTCAAATCATTTTGGTTTTTCCTGTAATGTTTTGGGAAATAAAACTGAAGCTTTTTGATAAAAAAAATAACGTTGAAAATTTTTTGTGCAAAACTGAAAAATAAAATTTGATTTTCTAAAAAAGGGATTTTTCGATTTTTTAATTTGCAGCTGTCTGTGCACTATTGTACAAGATGAAGAAATAATGGGCAAATGGCACCACGCCGCTGCCGCCAATAGTTTTTGGCATCACACCGCCACCAACATTCTTGAATCGGAACGTCGCCGTTTGAAATTTATCACACCGCTGATCTATAACTTCTCAAACAGATAATTTGTTTTAGAAGTGCGACGAGCCTTTCGTGGATTCACCGAAGAACTTTCCGTGGAAATTCCGAAGGATTTCTCGTTGAAATTCAACGAATTTCTGGTCGAAATCAAATTTTTGAAGGGTAGGTTCCATTTGGACGAAAACCCATACTGCCAAATACCACAAGGCCGAAAGTTGTTTGGCCGAATATGTCATTTAACTGAACGAAATATATCCAACCGAAAGTTATTTGGCCGAAATGAACATCAGGCCGAACAGGTCATTTGGCCGAAAATTATGTATAGCCGAAATGGTCGTTTGACAGAACGGGCCATTCGACCAAAATTCACAAACGGTCGAAAGTGTCTCTCGGCGGAAGCGGTCATTTCGCCAAAAATCTTAAGGTTGTTGTGACGGTCATTTGGCAGAAAGGGCCGTTCGTCCGAAAATGTTGTTTGGCCGGATTAGTCGACGTGTTTATAATTCGTTCAGCAACTGACATTTACGGCTGTATGATCCGTTTGACCAAATGACCAAACGGCATCTTTGGCTAAACGTTCTGTTTTACTTCACTGCTACTGACGCCATCCAAACGAATACATTTTTGCAGCCTCTTCCCGACGAGCGCTTATGATTCTGCTACTGACGGCATCTTTCTGCCGTCGCCAAGCGATTATGATTTGTCATATGAAGAAATATTTTCTCAGCTCAAGCTTCTCTTCTATAAAATGGTGGTTCTAAAAATAATCTTTTCCTCGAACAGATTATGACGCGATTGTCGCCTATCACTCATTGCCAATACAATATTAACATTTACTGGCCTTGTTGTTCTCTAACTTTCATGAGGAACGAAATAGAAAGAGATTCGTTATAATTTCACTTGATTGAGCTGCTGCCACTGGTTGTCATTCCGAGTGATTTTTCATCAACGCTACCCCACTAATGTCACAGGACCGCAACCGACGCCATTTTTGCAATCAACTTGGGTGCTTCTGCTGTCACCGACGTCCACTGCTTTTTGCTAAGTGCTGCTGTTCCCGTTACGCTGGGATATTCATATTCGCCAGGCTCGGTACAACACTGAAGCTGACAATATGACGTCCCTAACCCCGAATCCCAAGGTGTCAGGAGACCCGTACTGGCAGTTAACGGAGCCTGTAATGCTAGGTAGACACCTTTACGTGGTGCATTAAGGAGTAAGATTTACCACACTGCTATATATAGTTCTAACTATTCTTGTTAATACTTATGAGTGATGGTCGGAAGAGTAAGGAACGACTATAATTCGCTTTTAGATGACCCATCTTTTCCTCTCTTTGGATGGAGTCAATGGAATAAATTATAAAAACGTAACTCAATCTCAGGCTGGATTCGAAGCCGACGACATGAATCTGCAAGCTCCAGAGCGCTGATTAATTAGGGACGAAGCGGATACGAATTTGGTGGATCTGCTGAACCCTCTGACTGAGTAGAACTCTGTGTAAAGGTGATATTCAGAAATGCCAAAACGCAATGAAATCAGATCTCTGTATAAAAACGAATTCGGAACTCATAAGAAGAAGCAAATATATGTTTGAACTTCAGTACCGATGCATGGCCAAAATCAGTATTATCCCACTTATTGTTGAGCCGAAACTGATTGAGGGGCGAGCCTTTGAGAGTTGGTATAAGCCATTTCTTAAAGGGTATAAATAGCGGTACCCTAATCTAAAGCGGCCTTAAATTAAGCTTGAGAACATATCTGAATAAAAAACTCAAAGGTGCAGCCCAATCGGGTTGTACGCAAAGGTGACGTTGAACTACGTAGCTGTGTGCAATGTACAGGTTTTCGACTTTTCTGTTCGATGAGACCAAAGCAAGCCTTTTTAAAGCCCAGGGTGAATCTGTATTCGTTAGTTATCCTGTGCTGCTGAGATTGAGTAAACATTACGAACTCTGGTAATGTATAAAAATTTTTAGACCAACATTTGAAAAGGGTGATAAAAATAATATTTTAAAATAATCGAGGCCGAACAACACTCTCAAGCCATCACTTATCCAAATTTTTCTTCATGTTCTTCTTCATATTGGACTTACATCCCCATACTGAGACAGAACCGCCTCGCAGCTTAGTCTGCATTAAGCACTTCCACAGTTATTAACTGCGAGGTTTCAAAGCCAAGTTACCATTTTTGCATTCGTATATCATGAGGGTAACCCGATGATACTTTAATGCCCAGGGAAGTCGAGACAATTTCCAATCCGAAAATTACATAGACCGACACCGGGAATCGAACCCAGTCACCCTCAGCATGGTCTTGCTTTGTAGCCGCGCGTCTTACCGCACGGCTAAGGAGGGCCCCACTTATCCAAATTATGAATTGATAAAAACTCGCTAGAAAAAGAATCGTTCGATAATTGTATCTCGAAGCAATGGTAAATGCTACTTTTAAACTTATTTTCCTACTTAACATCAAAACACGCAATGCCAAACATCCAATTGAACGTCATAGTTGACATTAAATTGGTATTAGTCAGGTTTTTATTGAAATGATAATTTTGTGTTTATTATCAATTGATTTCAAAATTTGAACATGTTATCACCGATGATAACTCACTTAGTTTTCCCACCGCAAACTGGAAGAGAGATTAAGGCCCAACCACTAGATCAGTCTAACCCCCGGTGGCTGATTACAGAAAAGCCCATCGTGCGAAACCTGGGCTGTCAACGGCGTTCGGTGGTCATCCTATGGAGGAAGTCAGAGTAGACGCGACAAAGAAGTTTGACAGTTTATTGATAATAATTATTATTTCTTCACGTGAGTTGCGTCGAACTTTGCGTATACATACTCCGGCAGACACATAGGAATCAGTGTATCTATTGTATTGTCACAAAAGATACATTCTAATGCAATAACGGACATAGAAAACTTTCAGTTAATAATCAAATAAATGCTTAAAGATTACTAAGTTGAAAAGCAGGCCAAGTTCAAGTTGGAATGTAGTGCTATGGAAGAAGAAGCTTGCGATGCACTTACGAGATTGACTGATTCACCGAAACCGATTGCTCAACTGTTAGCAAGTTTGGAATTGTAATTATTATCATACATAAATCTTGTAATACACTGGAGTCGGTTTTTACGCAGAGGATATGGGCCGCGTAAATTAAAATAACGTAAGAAAAGGGGTAAATCCCAAAATATGTCTAAGCAAACCGCGGAAATCCCAAAATCCGAGTGAAAAAAAAATCGCATAAAAAGCGATTCGTGTAAAAAAAAACCGCGTATAAAACGATTTTAGTGTACATCGGGTATGAAGCGTTGACTCTTCCTTGATCGAATAGTCCAAGAAAACTAAAAATCCATCCAAAAACGGCTGAGATATTAACGATCAAAGTCTATCATATTTTCGTGACGTTTTTCGATTTTTTGCAATCGTAAAGTGTACCCCAATATAGAAAAGACAGACGTAGTTCTACGTCAAAACGACTACTTCATTTCTTCTCAATAGAAATGGAGCAGAAAGACATGCACTAAACAAATGACACGGGTATACCGTGTAAACTCATATTTCGGACGCTTAAGAGCCTGATGAGAAGAAATCAATCCAAAATCATCCGGGTTAACTAATTCCAGCCGGAACTCTGCTTCTTCCATTACACAAGGGCCTCAGTCATTGACTCCCGACTTGGTATATTGCTTTTGAAACCTAAGAAATAACAAATTAAAGTAAATGTGTGACTTCTTTTAGAATTTTATTTCGGACACTTACTTGCATTATATTCATATTTCGGACACTTGAATCAAACTTCGGACAGCTTTAAAACAGCGTTTGAATTAAATATTGATAACTTATTTTCATTTTACTGTTAGATTTGCTTTCAAAGTAAACAGTGGTGTTGAAATTACATGGCTAACTATGACGAAACATTGTTAATATGCGCTTCAATCAGGTTGAATTTCAGTATACAAGTTGAAAGATTTCGGGTGAAATATTTCAAATATTCTTCATACAAAATCGAGTGTCCGAAGTTTGAAGGCGTCCGAATTATGAGTTTATACGATACTACAAAAGTTCAATGAAATGGACACAGTGATTCATCCCGAACAAAAAAAAGTGCTTCTGTCGGTGACGGCCATTTGATGATTCTTTTTCTACTTGGACCGCGCTGCCTCCAGCGTCATCGTTCGGTTGGTGCACCGATTTTTACCAGTGTCAGGGGAAATTCGACTTTTCAATAGTTTCGCGGATTTAATCCGTTATTTCAAATAGGAGACAGAAACACCGTTCTCGATCAGAGGTCGTAGAGACTGAACACTCAACACCTAGCATGAGACAACGGACATGG
This sequence comes from Armigeres subalbatus, assembly GCF_024139115.2. Classification (NCBI taxonomy): domain Eukaryota; kingdom Metazoa; phylum Arthropoda; class Insecta; order Diptera; family Culicidae; genus Armigeres; species Armigeres subalbatus. The sequence continues at coordinate 163,982 of NW_026943003.1, read as the reverse complement.
CACATAACACCCAGTGGACTAGTGGAGAACTTCGATCACGAAAAGTTTTCTCCTTTCCGGGGCGGAAATCGAACCTACACTCCACGCACGGCTACGAGGCCCACAAAATAGTAAGACAAAATCTTAGAGAGTTTGTCAATCGATTGATACAAAAATGTTTTCATATTTACTTTTTCATATTGAGACTATTCAGGATGGCGAGTATTTAGAATGTCTGGCGGCTATACACATTCTTCATCAGCAACGGTACTGATCAAGTGAGGTTGTGTAAGCTATTTGCCAGTCGGTAGCTTACACAACCTCACTTGATCAGTACCGTTGCTGATGAAGAATGTGTATAGCCGCCAGACATTCTAAATACTCACGCTCCTCTAATGTGGACGTGTACAATACACATGTGGAAGTATTGGCTTGAGAAATGGATGGCGAGTGATTTGACTATGCGTCCAATTTGGGAATCTCGAGCTCGTTCAGTAGCCGCTAGGTTGCGAAGGCCGACGGAGGTCCTTCGTAGCTTAGTTGGTTAAAGCACCAGTCTAGCGTACTGTAGGGTCATGGGTTCGGGTCCCATCGAAGGGAAAGTGGTTACCTCCAATACATTTTCCAAATCAATATCTTCCATATAACGTACATATTCACATATGAGTTTTCATAACATTGTAAATTAACGTCCAAGTCGGGTGGTTTAATCCCCGGAAATAGGCAATTACCTTTGATTGAACTGTCTAAAATCAGTTGGAAGACGGCTCTCCCAGACCTAAGCAATTTAGGGTGACACGGAAAGCACAAATAATCATCAAATCGTCATCATTTTATCATTGAATGCTTAATTTTGTTTCAACAACAAATATGAAACAACTGAAAATTGAAATACGCCGCTCCAAAATTACGAGGTGACAATGCTAGAAAGAGACAAAAGATATGAAAAATAACACTGTGTATAGTACCTCCCCGAATCACCTTAATCGCCGCGACGGCGACAGTCGCTATGACAGGCCTGGTAGTGGGTCACTTTTTTCGGGCAAGCCACTAAAAAGTCTCTTTTTTCGAGCTAAAGTCCCTAAAATCACTTTTTCTTGCAAAAAGTCACTATTTTAAACTATTTTGAAACTATTGACTAAGTTTAAACAGGTCAAAGATTAAAGGTCAATAGTTCAAGAATAGAAAAAAGTGTGAAGCTTTTCGTACCCACTGAGTGATGCTCTGTTCATGGCGGAAATTAAATAACGGATCGGACCTTTTGGTCCGAAAGTTGCTCTTAGCTTCTTCGTGACTTCATATTCGCTCTGAAGCTTGGCCAACCTTTTAACTTGATGTTCTTGTGAGCCTTACAACAGTAACTTATTGGAGGGGTTTAATGTCATAGTTTAAAAATTGCAATATAGTGATGCAAGCAGGATGCTCACAAGGATTTGCTGATTGTATAAGCTTTTTCAAGAACTATCAAACTCAAACTATCGTATCAATTGAACTGTTGAGGGTTCAGATCAACATTTTCAGGTTTAAATACACTTTCTAGTGTTTCGAGGAAGCCAATAGTGATCGAGGGGTTGCTCAAATAGTCATTAATGAATGTTTTCCTTTTCTATAGCGAAATGTTTATCCATAAATACATTTCTTTTTGTAACATAAAATGAATCAAAATATTAAGATCTGTATCTGCGCTTGATAATGTAATGGGATTTTGGGCGATCTATTGACTACGTATCAATACTTGTGAATTTTCCGAAATATAGTCAGATGATAAATTCAAACATCTGAAACTGCATTAAGTTTGGATACTCAAATATGAAAAATCGTGAATTTTTAAAGATTTTAGACATGTTGTGGTGCTTGTTTAGACATGTTGGGGTACTTAACAATTGTTAAAAATTTTGAAATGATTCTCTGGTCTTCGGCAAGAATCTGTGCTGTGATTAATTCTAAATTGACATTGTTGCAAATATTGCAGTTTTTATGAGACTGTGAAAAAAGACTGGGAGAAAAAACCGCGTAAAACCATCCTGGTTTTATTTTATCGGAATTGCTTAATTTTACTCGGCCGCTTACTAGTAAGTTGTCCATTTTGAACATACAATTTATGATTTCATAATGTAGGGTTATCCAGCTTTCCACGCTTGCCATAATGGCGGCTGCTATGAATCAATCTGACATTAACTGCTTCCGACGTCCCCGATGCCGAACTATTCTCGACGTTGACTTGTTCTAGGGTCGTTCCTTGGCAACGGTTTTGAGATTGTTTATTAACTAAAAGGATCTAGAAAGAAAGGAGAGAATTTCTTAAGGTCACTCCTGACGGAATCCAAGATTAAAAGTGCTCGCGTTTTCGGGGGCACACCACTCAATTCAGAGACGGCTCAAAACTGTCATTTTTGTTGATTTAGCTTTGCTGCGTCGCAGCATGCGTGAAATAATAAAAATGACAGTTGTGCGTTGCTTCCGTATCGAGTGGCGTGCCCCCGAAAACGCGAGCACTTTTAATCTTGGATTCCGTCAGGAGTGACCTTAACATCAAAGTTCTAAAACTCGATTAAAAGATGATTTTTACCTAGGATAGGATGTGACAACTCAATTGAGACTGCCTTGTTGTTTTTTAGTCGGTTGGTCTGACGAGGTGGTCGCCAGTGCAGCCAAATTAATTTGGTACAAAAATTTCCAAATATCATGTATCAAAACTTGATGTTTTTCTTTCCGTTCTCTCCATTATTTATGTAAGAGAAGCGAAAGACTAATAGAGAGAAGTTTGCGCTAATAAATATATGACTTTAAGATCGTAAATGACAAAAAGGTGAATGAAAATGCTTAAAATCAACAGTTTTAAACCATTACAACCCTTGAGAATAATTTATATGGCATTTGCATTTCAATATAAATTTATTTTTTACCAAAAAACTGGAACTAAAACATTTACGTATTTTAACTAACGTAAACTAACAACATGCTGCCCTACAAAAAACGCGCCGCCACCAATCGAAGTAATCGATTGTCATTTTCAACCAATCAGCAACCGGCACGATTGTGACAGCAAATCGGTACGATTTTTACTGACTACTTGGCACATCCTATCCTAGATTTTTACCTACTGCACCTACTGAACAAATATTCATGTCATCTTTGAGGTCGGAGGATTTGAAGAAAATTCTGCAGACTTCAGAAATACTATTTTACGTACAACATTTTTCTTAGTTTCCAAAAAGTATTATTTTTCAGAGATCGACTTTAAAAGGTAAAAGGTAGATTTCAGGGGCCGGTGACTTCGTGGAAGGACACGAACACGCTGGCTGCACGCGGTGGAACCGCACCTGGGGACCCTGAACGTTCGGGAAAACTGGAGGAACATCGCCCAAGACCGACGACCATGGAGCTCTACAATACGCCAGGCATCGGTGTATCGACGCTGAAGCCAACCAGGTATACAGGTAGGTAAAATATAGATTTTATTCAAACAAAATTAAGTCAAATTTCGACGTTTCTTGTTTATTGTTTATTAATGTTTATTAGGGGATCAATAATGCATATTTTAAATATACATATTTCGAAAAAAAAACTCAAAGGTGCAGCCCAATCGGGTTGTACGCAAAGGTGACGTTGAACTACGTAGCTGTATGTAATGTACAGGTTTTCGACTATTCTTTGCGATGAGACCAAACAAAGCGTTTTTCAATCTGCTTTTGTTGTTTATCCTATGCTCCTGAGATTGAGTGAGCATTACGAAAACTGGTGATGTATATAATTTTTGGACCAACATTTGAAAAGGAAGATAAAAATAAAATTTTCAAATAATCGAGGATGAACAACACGTTCACGATGAAAGCGTTCACATATTCAAATTATCAATTGATAAGAACTCGTTAGAGAGTAAGAATCGTTTGATTATTGTATCTCGATTCGAAGCATTGGTAAATGCTACTTTTGAACTTATTTTCCTACATAACACCAAAACACAATGCCAAACATCCGAACTTCATTGTTGACATTAAATTGGTATTACATTTAGTTGCATTTGTTTTAAAATTTGAAAAGCACAACACTGGCTGATAGTGTACAGCTGCAACCTTCGCCGACGCAAACTGGAACAGAGACTAAGCACCCGTCACTAAGTCTGTCTAAGCCGCTGGTGGCTCATTACAATAAAAGCCCATCGCGAAAGCTGGGCTGTCAACGGCGTTTGGTGGTCATTCTATGCAGGAAGTCGGAGTAGACGCGACAAAGAAGTTTGACAGTTTATTGATAATAATTATTATTCCTTCACGTGAGTTGCGTCGGACTTAGCGTTTACTCCGGCAGAAACCTACACTGAGGATACTGGCCGCAAGATTTTCATACGACCAAACTTATGAGAATGTTTCATACGAATTGAACTATGAAAATCGTAGGATCTTTTTTCGATCAATTCTAACTCCCAATAATACCCAATAATATCCAACGAGACAGTTTCTCGAAGCGTCGGTGAACGTGTGGTGTGAACGCACGCGTCCTAACCACGACGTCCATGGTTCGCAACCAGGTTACACTTTTTTTTAACAAACTGAAAATATTTCATAAGATTGTCGTATGAAATGCATTCCATTAGAGAATCGTATGAAAATCAATACATTTTCCTGTGGCGAAATTTCAAAAGAGAAACGTATGATGTTCTTACGACCAGTATCCTCAGTGTACGAATCAGCAAAAACGAGCCAAAGAAAGTTTACCAGAACGCATTCACTGCAGCAGCGAAGAAGATTCTGGTCCGCGACGTTAGGTATAATGGACGTTACCCAAGTAACATTTTGAATTCTATTTGGATTTATTCAAGTTTTATTGCAGTTTTATCAAGGATTCGCATAAACTGTAGAATTTTATCATAGTTTTCATCTAGTCCAAGTTACCTCAAAGCTAAATTCTCTTATAATAGTTTTATGATATGCTCCAGGTCCATCTTAAGCTGTTTATTTTGATAAATTATGCAGCAAGATCACTATATCCCAATTGAAACCAAATAGTTTTGAGAAAGTTTTATGGTACTCTTCATTAAGAAAGAACGATCTTGAAAATGCCATTATAAAACTTCCTTAAAACTATGTGGCTTTGAGTGGGAGAAAGTGCTCTTGTTGAAGAATACATCAAAATAAACAAAACATAATGTCAAATTGGACGCAAACAAGTGGATCAAAGACAAAAATAATGTAAATTTATCCCATATATGGAAACTCCATTTGCGCAAGCATCTGTTTTTTTCTATCGAAGCTTTCTTTCTATCGGATCATCAGCTGCAGTTTTCTTTCTATCGGATCAAATTTACCACCAGCTCCATCAGCTGTCTTGATCTTCCAATATCAGGCAGATTTCATATCCTCCCATTTATCATATGATCGATAAATTTTCTTTAAAATACATTTTCTCGATTTTTTGGGCGTTCGTAATCATAACCAACTGGGTACAATACACAGGCGAATTTCTCCAGTTTTCAACGAACGGTTGAGCTACGCAACAAATACTAGCAAGTTAAGTAGATTTTTGAAATCTTTAACATATTGTTGCAAAATCGCGACCAAAAATCATTATTGAACTATCAACTCTACTCGTATTTCGAAGCTGGTTTATTTTTAATAAAGAAGTATTAACCATTTACTTTTTGATTAAACATAACCCTATAGATGTTTAACTGACAGGTAAACAAATAAGTTATATGCATTTCTTTTTCAGTGGAATTGCATGTTATTATATGACAATATTCGCAAAACGTATGATTTCGGATGAACATGGAAATCAAAACATTTTGCGCTTTAATTATTTGTTCTCGGTTGTTATTGATATAGATAGATAGGTATTATGAACCCGAGGAGCAGTAACCCTATTGAGTTTTCATTCAATTCAGCATTTTGTGCAGATATTTAGTTTAGTTAATATTTAACGGCGAACTCTTTCCCTGTGAACGACTTGTTTTCGTTGGAATTGTAAACAACATGTTATAATAAAAGCACCAAACTTATAACGCTCTTCAATAAAACTTCTTAGTTTTGACCAGTACTAGTTAGTTTTATTCAAGACAAACTAAGCTTCGTCAAGATTGCGATAAATCTAGTTCAATTTATCATGCTCCTGCATAAACCTAACAGGTTTTGTATGAGATAAAGTGGTTTTATTCCAATCTTATGATGGTTTTCGTTAAAACTATTGAAATCATGGCGGATTCTGCGTCAAATTTCTTGATAGAAGCCATTTCTATATGAACGATGAAAACTATTTGTTTTAATTTTACATGCATGAGTCATTTCATAGATTGGGGCATAAAACAAATATTGTTACATCTGCGAAATAAAAAGTAGAGCAAAATTTTTTTTTTGTATGTACAATTTTTTAAATAAAAATAGTTTTTAAAAATAATATTTTATCTTGCAATATAAATAAGGCGCATTCAATATTTGTTACATTTATTCGGAAAAGCATCGACAAAGTGGTTGTGGTATGTGGAATTACGCGATCACAATGCAATTAAGTTTCAATTTATCAACGTATCCATAATAATTTTCATCATTATGAGATACTGTTCGATTTGGTTCATACAAAATTCAATATAAACAAGTATAAACATCAGCGGATCTAGATAACGAAAACACATGCTGTCAAATTCCTTAAAAATCCTAAAAGGGTTTTATGCTGATCTTTCATGCCATCATAAGCTCACTTTGATAAAACTAACAAGTTTTAAGCGAACCTTGGAAAATGGTCTTGAACACCTTCTCAAGAGTGGGCCTCTTTCGTCTTATTTTCGGTTTTATGGCTGTCTTGAAGCAAGCTTGTAGGACATTTGGCTTTAAATGTGGTTTTAAGGCACAAGTCTTGAAGTGTGCTTCAAGTGCATCATAAAATTATTTTTGCTACTTGGGTAGGCATAACGGACGTTAGGCAAAATGTATGTTAAGCCTAACGTTCATCATGCCTAACATACTTATGCCTAACGTATTTATTCCTAACGTACTTATGCCTAACGGGGTATATCCGAAGATATCCGAGCTCCTTTATTGGCATCAATAGACGTAAGCAAGAAGCTGGCGTCAAACGCCCCAAGCTTTCGATAGAGAACGCACGTTTAAGTTAGCAGAAACGAACTGCACCAGCTAAAAGCCCTGCAATGGCGGACATAAGAAGCTTTCAGTTAATAACTAAAGAAATGCTAATAGATTGCTAATAGAATAGTTGAAAAGCAGGCCAAGTTCCAGTTGGAATGTAGTGCTATGGAAGAAGAAGTTTGCGATGCACTTACGAGATTGACAGATTCACCGAAACCGAATGCAAAACTGTTAGCAAGTTTTTAAGGACATAGTTGGAAGAGTACCAAGATGGTAGCCAATATGGCACCGGACCTTCCACGGGCCAACCCCACACCTCCCGTACTCCTCTCCCACCAACATTCGAATGCATCGAACAGCATCTAATAAAAGTTAATTATTCAAATTACTAACCTGTTCACAGCATATTTCCTTACTTCCCGTGATAATGAACATGTTTCTTCAATGAATCCAATGTATTCCGGCTCGAATTGTAGCATAAATTAGCAGTTTAGTGCCAATTTAATAGCCGTCCGCGATTTGTTGGGTTCATCACTGCACTTCACTTCTTCTCAAAGGGCATTGGAATAATCAATTTTTTACTCACTTCTCCGCACATGAGCAGCCCGAAATGTTGATAGAATGCAAATTAAACACCACTTTTTGAAATCAGTCACTTATTTGAACCGAAAACTTAGTATAAACTGCTAGATTTGCCCGAAAAAACGATTAAAACTGATCGCGGAGCGAATGTAAACACCGCGGTGCACCGGCACCGGCAGCAGCAAACTAATAAGTAGGGTGGCTCAAAAATAATTTTGCTTCGCCACGCTCAGTTGATTATGATTTATAATTTGGGTGTCATCCAATGGTTTGGGCTGGTTTGAATAGGCTTACCGTGCGCAGGTCGTTTCAGGTTTGTATGACAGTTGATATGGCGAGGTTGAATTTAACATTATTCTGATTCTGGCACTCCGTCATTGGCGATGGCGAGGGGGGAGACCATATGACGGGATGAAATATTTAAGAGCTTCAACTCCATAGACAATCCATATTGAATGGTCGTTCCAATAGTTGGGAGTCGATTTTAATCGAGGTTGCGATTCTTTCGCATGATAATTAGGCTTCTCAGAAGGCATCAGCGAAACGTGCAATTCAACAAAATACGAAGAATTTGTCTGTGATATCTATCGCACCAGGGGCAGATACTTCTAGTCTAGTCTAGTCTACACTATCGTACCAGGGGCAGATACTTCATACAAAAAGTGTGACATAAGGGTGAGTATAAAATGCTATATTTGCGTTACGTAATCAATGGATCTTTCCTGCAGTGCGGTTTTCGTTCACTGAGGTCTCTGATATGTTGCTTTCAGCAATGTGGGTTCTCTTTTCGCCAGCGTTTGGAGGGAAAGCGCCGTAATCAGTGTAATAAAAGGTTTAGTTTCCCATACTAGTTTTCATACAAACTTGAACCGGCTTGCGCTCAACCAGTTTTTGTTCAAACCGGTTTTTAAGGACACTCGGAGCATGGGACGGAATCGAGTGAGCGTGATGGTGCTGGGTCGTTTTTTGAACCACCCTACTAATATTCTTTGTTTTTTTTATAAATACGACACCAATACTACTACAGTATATGAAAGTTTTTACTGTACCAATACTATCAAAGCTTTGTTTTGGTACTCAACCCACCTTCACCTTAATAGTAAACATAATCATATATAGATATTATAACACACTAGAGTCAGTTTTTACGCGGAGAAAATGGGCCGCGTAAATTAAAACAACGTAAAAGAACGCGTAAATCCCAAAATATGTCTAAATAAACCGCGGAAATCCAGAAATTCGGATGAAAAAAATCGCATAAAAAGCGATGCCTGTAAAAATAACCGCGTAAAAAACGACTTCAGTGTACATCGGGTATGAAGCGTTGACTCAACCTTGATCGAATGGTCGAAGAAAATTGAAAATCCATGGAGAAACGGCTGAGATATTAACGATCAAAGTCTATCATATTTTCGTGACGTTTTTCATTTTTTTGCAATCGTAAAGTGTACCCCAATATTGAAAAGACAGACGTAGCTCTACGTCAAAATCAAGGCCTTCGTAACTTTTTATATCCGGCACACAATAATGTACGGGAAAGATTTCCCAGAAATCGATGGATTGAGATGCAGTTAGTTAAGAATGGTCTTATCATATGTGTAAGGTAAGGGTATGCGATAACACAGTTTTTCCTGACAAAACGAAATGAATCGAAATCAGCAATGCTATTATTGGTTCGAAACGAAATTCAGATTTACTTCCGAGACTTCGAAACGAAACGAAATCGAGGTCTATTTGATTCGAAATTTTACGAAACGAGACGAATTTTAATTTTTTTTCCGCGGAATTTTTATTGAATAGTTTTTTTTGCATTATACACATAATGCAAAAAAAACGAATAAAAAATCTGCCGGCGAAAATTAATTTTGTTTATTATTTTTAGAGTCAAATATTGTTACCCAAATGCCATAGGAAGAATTTAGCTGAATTTTACAAAAGGAGAGAAGTAACAGATCAGTTTTGGACCTATGGTGATGCTCCTCACCATAAACAATGTAAAAATATTCATAACTTAAAATATTCAACAGACCTCAGTAAAAATTTAGAAAGCCGATTTTTTAACTGCAATCAACAGATTTTATATTGATTAGAACTGTTCACCATTTTGAAAACTATTACAGATTCAAAGTACCACCCTCCATTTAAATAATTATCTTAAATAAAGTCTCCAGGATAATTATCAACCAAATTCATGAAGATTTATTGATTCTTTTAAAAAATTCCAAAATGGTCTTTCCAACAGATCTAAGCAGTGTGAAAGCTGTTGATTGCAGTACAAAACTCGACTTGTTCTAAACTTTTATTGAGGTCTCTTGGAAATATTTAGTGAAATATTTACGTTGTTTATGGTGAGAGGCATTTTTCATTCATCATCATGCGAGAACGATTAGAAAAATTCTGTGGTGTGCGGTGAGAGTCGAACCTTAACAATAATAGCCGTGGGATGCGCTTATTCTAGCAACACCATCACGCTATCTGCATGTAGGCATTAGGTTACAGTGGCCAAACGTTCCGGATTATGCGAGACAATCTAGGGTTCAGCCTACTTGCCTCACATTGCCCAGTGGCCCGGAAACGTTCCGCATTCCATGATGAATCTGTGAAGCCTGGAAATTTAATCCTTTGCAAATGGAATGTAAAGAAATCTGTAAAGGCTCCGTCAGACGTTGCAAGCAAATCACTCGTGCGAACATATCGAAACAGGAACACGAGGGTAAAGTACACAGGATTCTATTTTTACACGATTTTTTGCGCTCGTATTTTGGATCGTGTGACCGATTCTCATAATTTTTGGTAGTTTGGTAAAACTCGCCGAGATCTGTCTCCTAGGTGCAAATTCGCTTAAAAAATCTTGAAAATATGCGCTACAGTGTACTATTTTCAAAAAATTTACGTTGTCTGTGCTCTGGGGTCAAATTGATCCCAAATTGAAATTGCTATAACTTTTTTAATGTTTGGCCAATTTCGGATTTGTGGGGCTGTTTCGAAAGATAATTTAATCATCTTTCAGGTCCTTACCAAAGATTGACTATAGGTGGGCGGGTACATCGCGATCAGGGGTTTTCGTAAAATAAGGGTACAAAAACACTGATTTTTTATGCTTATTTTACTTATATCTGAAAATCCTACCCATTTTGAACTGCACCTTTTCAAAAAGGTTATGCAGGAAGGCGTGTGCTTTGACATGAGGCATTGATTAATTTAGAGCTTGGTCGCTAGGTGGCGGTATATTTGAATTAATTATTTTACACTACTCAAGTAATTCCGATATATGGAATTTTCCTCATTGTAAATATTCTTATCGCACAAATTTGATATTTGTAAAGATGAAGTCTTTAACAAAGTTCGTCTGGTGGGAATGTGCTGTCATGTGACGGAATAAATCATTAAGAATTTTACAAATAGACGGCGCTAGTGTACTTGCAATATTTTTGCATGTTTGAAAAATTGCTTTAGCTTGAGATCTCTCATACCTACACCCAAGTTGTATTCGGCAACATTGTTCAGGATGTCCAGGACTACAAAGCGGTGCTCAATATAATGAGCACTTCTTCCAAGATGCGGCGCTAGTGAGCTGTTATATTTGAGTATATTGTTCCATGTGAGATCTGATGTATTTTGGTTTGTAGCATTTTTGGCAAACATGAATGTTGTGGTAGAGTTCATCAAAGATTTTCTTTTTATTCAACCTGCTTTAGCGATGCTGCAAATAATAGAATGTGTTCACAGAATATGTTTTAGGTCATCCAAGAAAACCCTGGAATTAAGGCCTTTGGGTCTACATGCGTAACCAAAGATCAGCCAATTTGCCGCCTATTTGTAAAATTCACAATTATTACTTCAGTCACAAGACAGTCCATTCCAACTAGACGACCTTTGATCAAAACGCCATTTTAACAAATTTTAAATTTGTGCGATAAGAATATTTACAATAAGGAAAATTCTATATATCGAAATACCTTGAGTAGTCTAAAATAATGAATTCAAATATACCACCACCTGGCAGCCAAGATCTAAACTTATCAACGCCGCATGCCAGAACACACGCTTTTCTGCATAACCTTTTTAAATAAAGGTGCAGTTCAAAATGGGTAGGATTTACGGATATAAGTAAAATAATCATGAAAAATCACTGTTTTTGTACCCTTGTTCACTAAAACCCCTCCCCGCGATGTACTCGCCCACCAATAGTTAATCTTTTGTTACGACCTGAATTATCTTTCAAAACAGCCCCAAAAATCAAAAATTGGCCAAACATTAAAAAAGTTATAGCAATTTCAATTTGGGGTCAATTTGACCCCAGAGCACAGACAACGTAAGTTTTTTTGAGCACAGACAGAAGGTTAGAAAAATCCTGAATAAATCAAAGAAAAATCACATGATAATTAATATGCGTTAAACATTTGGAATAAGTAGAAAATTGAGAAAATATAAATCGTGTAAAAACAGAATCCAGTGTATAATATTAGGTCGTGCAAGGAAATGGTACCAGATATTTTTTAAGTCATCATGGATGGAAATCTGCAACAAGGATGAAGAATGAAGGCGTAAGGATGTGTAAGGATGAAGGCGCTGGGATCTGGTTTGGGATAGATGTCTTATTTTATTCGTAGTTCGGTTTTTTTCTGCTGAGGGTAAATAAACAATCTCAAAGTTTTTGCTGAGGAACGAGTGGGCGTCGAAATGTTTTTGGCGTCGGAAGCAGTTATTGTCAGATTCATGTATGGCAGCTGCCATTATAACTAGCGTGAAAACGGTATATAACGGCGACGGAAACGGAAAATTTGTCAAATCTGCTGTCTCCGTCGCCGTTACTTTGTATTGCGTAGGGGCCTCTATCCCATAGCTCCTATGTTCATCTCATGAAAAACAAAGCAATGAAAATGATTTTTATTGATTATGGATCGACTGTACGTTTTAATTTAATTTATTGAACGGCTACTCAGCCTTGCACTTATTACAACAAGTTTTTTTATTTACCCGACGTTTCAACACGGGGATTGTGTCTTTTTCAAGGGAAAAATATTTTTGTTGTTTGTCGTCGTATGTTTAGTCTAACTTGCACCGTCTGTTTGTCTAATTTTCCGTACATGACTAATTGTCCGTACATGACTTCGGAAGCACTGTTATCAATTTTCATTTTTTTTCTTAGCTAAGGAGAAAAATGAAAATTGATAACAGTGCTTCCGAAGTCATGTACGGACAATTAGACAAACAGACGGTGCAAAAAGACACAATCCCCGTGTCGAAACGTCGGGTAAATAAAAAACTCGTTGTAATAAGTGCAAGACTGAGTAGCCGTTCAATAAATTAAATGATTTTTATTTATTTCTTATTATGCATTTTTTTAAGCATTGAGCACGCATTTTTAAAAGATTTCTTAAGAAAGTTATTTTCTAAAATTCTTAATAACGTTGCTTATGTTTTCCATAACAGCAGTGATTGCTATAATGCAGGCTTATAAACTTGATGAGTCGAAATAATTCTATGTCTAAAGCCAATTTTTGTCACTTCAACTGAAACTAAAAGTCACTATTCAGTCACTTTTTCTGTAACTGAAAGTCACTATTCCAATTTTCGTCCGCGCTTTTGTCATTAAGGTCACTCCTGACGGAATCCAAGTTTCAAAGTGCTCGCGTTTTCGGGGGCACACCACTCGATACGGAAGCAACGCACAACTGTCGTTTTTATTTTTTCACGCATGCTGCGACGCAGCAAAACTAAATCAACAAAAATGGCCAGAGTTTTTGCGCACATACACATACATACACACAAAGACATCACCTCAGTTTGTCGTACTGAGTTGATTGGTATATAACAACACTGTGGGTCTCAGGGCTTCATATAAAAAGTTTGTTTTTGGAGCGAATATATAGCCTTTAGAAGTACTTAGTGTACGAGAAAGGCAAAAACAATTTGCTGATCAGTTTTTTGTTTTTGAAAAGAGTAACGTAGAAGCTATGAGATGAAGTTCAGTAGCAGCAATCCTAGTTGCCTAAATAACACAAATAATGACAGACGGTGTTCGAGCTAATAAGTCATAGAAAAATAACTCATTGATTTGCTATCGCAATAATCAATACCAAAATATTTGCAAAAAGAGAATACCAAGAAAAGTTATTCTTAAAGTGTTATTCTGATCCTGCTTAGAATAACATAAAAATAACAAGTATTGCTATCGTAGGAAAATATGTTGTACGGATTCTATTTTGTTTTTCGTGATTGATATCAAAGTAACAAAACTTGATATCACATCAAATTTGTCATTATTTTGTTATTCACCTCTACCCGGGTATGAAAGGATTTAATCCACGAGAATAGCCTAATTTTTCCGTAATTTGTCACCTGACAATGCACATTTTCAAACATTGTGATAAAAGAATTTCCAACTGGAGAAAATGGTCACAGGTAAACTGGTGTGCGGCCATCAAAGCTTGTGAGAAGTTAGAAGTTCATCCGTCAACATAGCGGTGACAGATTATTAGGTTCCCCGTAGAACGCTGAGAATATATTTGCAGATATTGACACATTTGCAGATCGGAAGCGAGCTGCTATTGATTAAAAGTTTAGGTCGATTCAACAATGAGCAGCGCAGAATGGAGCTTGTAAACTACATCCATATTGAGCAAGGGAGAGTGTTTTTTCGGTGTCATCCCTCGTGATGTCCGCAGCCTGACGTATCAGCAGTCATCGAAGTAAGCAGGCTGGATTAGAGTGGTTATACGGATCCCGAGCGCGTCATCCAGAACTAGCATTACGTTTGCAACGTCTGCAGAAGCATTCATTTAGCCAGTCGTGACCGTTTAATTTGACAAGCGTCTGGGAACGTCAGCCTAAAAAAATACAATGTAGACGAAACATAAAATCAAACACTAATTCTTGGCACAAACAAACCGTTCGAAGATACCGGCATTGAAATGACGCCAGCAAGTATAATATAGACGCATGTTAATAGAAGTGGTCTCCTGTCAACTGTAGGAAAAAAAATGGATTTGGTTCTAGTTCGTCATTATGTTGAATAAGTAACTTAGATAGAAAATTTTGTTCGGAATGACACATAAACATTGTTGAATTTGTATATATTATCAGAATTAAGATTAGAATAATCGGTGTTGTAAGGAAATTGCACTCGGATTCTCAAACCACTTGAATTTTGTACAACATCAGGAATAAATCAGTATGACATAAACCTCGGGCGGAAAACTATACTTGGTCGATCGTGTTGTTTGTTCCGTTTGTCAGTTTGTAGTGGCAATAAATTCTCGATAGTTTAACACCGATAACGATCTTTGTGAACACCTCCGAATCCGATCCCGCGCGTTATCGAAAGGCAGACAACCGAAAAAGTGGATATTATCGAACGGCTACTGTAGTTGCTAACTTCCATCCAGTATCCAGCCATCAGGGCGGCACAAGAAAGTTTGCTACTCTTTTAAGTGTCGGAGGTGGTCTGAGCAAGTAAGTGGACTGCAGAATTTCCTGGGCCACTGTTCCAGTGGAAGTAATTCCTCCCACGGAATCCTAGAGGTCCTAAAAGGCCCCAACAAACATAAAATGACATTCTTAGCGCAGTAAAAATAAATAGAATAATTTTTCAATAATGTTAGTCGATCAAATTGTTAACTCAAAGTCTCCGGCAATCGATTAAAAAAAATGTATTGAGACATGCAGCATTTGTAATCACGATAAGACGCTATGAATTTTAATGTAAGTTCATAGATTCAATAGAAACATAATTAAACCGCAAACTGATTTTATTTTGTGAAGTAGAGACCAACTCCATCTGATTAGAACTTGCATTATGGTATCTTATTTTGCTTACCGTGTTACATTTCGGACGTCAAACAACATATTTGAGATATCCCGCAGCATCTGCGTTAATTTGGCCACTTAGCATTCTATCATAACGCCCTGACCGCGTCATAACATTCTATATGCAAAATGTCATTATGTTCGCTCGCAACAACTCAATTCAGCCTTATAGTCAATCGTGCTAAATTATGGAAGTGCACTCTAATGAAAGCGTTCTCCGGAAGCACTCAGACAAATTGGCTACCATCCACGTATGACAGCTTCCTGGCCGAACCCGAACGCCACACGAAGCCCAAGCCACTCAGAAACTGCACTCCAATCAGTTGAAGTACCATTATCAGCCCTCACCTTGCATCTTAATCTTGACAATGCCCTTCCGTCGAAGGAGCCGCTAATGGTTAATCGGATGCATCACAGAACGGTAAGGCGGTGCACGATGCACGAGTCCTATTTCCATTGACGTGACCTAACATCGCGATCTTGCACTCATATCACGTGCTCCCAAAGCTTCATCTGTATTCCAATTAGCACTTCACGCCACGCGCATCATGTTGTCGGTTGGTAGCAGGGCGGAAACCGAGGCTCGTTAGTGCTTATTTCCAATCGCATCCCAGCCCCGTAGGTATATTATGGGTAGGACGATGCGATGGTAGGCCGGCAACGGTAAAACATCACGAACCTGCCATGATTCAGCCGCTGTAGTTCCCCGTGAGACACAATTTAGCTTTCACCTGTTTGCATATTTATGAGCAGCGAAATCGATCCTTGTATAATATGTAGAATCTGTATTCTGACTTGGCAACCCTGTTGTATTAGTGGAAAACCCGGTCGCGTAGAAACTGTTTTCCGTGGAACTTGTTGGCCCGTTAAGTAGCTACAGTTTGCGACGAAAACGAATGAATATTCATTTTGGGTCCGATTCCCTTCGGTTTAGCTCAGCTAAGGCAGGTGCAATTGAATTCCAAGTCATGACCCAGTCGGTTTAACATAGCTGAGCAAGGTAATTTTGTGTTATTCGGTTCAAGCGTGAATATAAGGGGAGTCTGTTTGCACTTTTACTCTGGTAAAAATGAGCCTCAATTACCAAACATCCTCAAACAATAAAAGTACAGATACTCGCCAGATTTAGCAAACAGAGTTAAACCTATAAGATTTCAACGGCATTAAAATTCTACTTGCTTTGTCATTGCGCTTGTACTTTTTTCTATAATTCTCCGGGTCAACGAGGAACTAGATAATATATTTCTCATTACTTACGCAATACCTTTTCTAAGATAATCGCGAAGATGCAGAGTTATACTCGGTCTCTATTAGCAATGGAAGTCGAATTAACATTTCTTCCTTTTCTTGATGACCATGAGGACGTGGCCAGCACCGTTTTTAAATTAGTACCCCTACTGATGCTCTCATTTCGATTTGAAAGCTACGGTTACCAAGTAAGGTGTTTACCAATTTCTCGACAGATGTCGTTACACTCGAACCCACACGCACCCGTAACACTACTGATCAAAAGACATTACTCTCTTTTACTGCACCCACATAGATGAAGGTGGCAAAAGCGGTGTCTTTTACGCGAACACCAACGAAGCGAAGCAAAACACGATTTGCTTTTATCTTCCAGTCATTGACTCCTCCGCCTGGCTTATGAATGGCGATGGGCGGCACGTGAATGATGGTGTTCGATGAATTCGCCATTCACCCGTGAGTGATGTCTGGGGCAATAAAAGCCACATCAAATATGATTTCCTCTTCCTGCGCACAAACACCAGCGTTTAATGACGTATCCTGGTGCGGATTATGTCTCTGCTCATGTGTGTTCGGTGCTCGTAATATTTCAAGGAACTATATATTTACGGCTCAGATGCTGTTTTGATTATCGGATGTTTCGAATTTTAAATCGTTTCAAATTTAATCCAAACTTTTTGATTGCTTTGCTTCAAATCTGTATATTTGAAAATCAATCTATGTATGTATGTATGTTCGCTACTTGACCGATTTTAACCAAATTGGGACTTACATTCTCCATCCTCAATAGAAGATAAAAAAGAGGTGGGTGGGTCATTAGGAAAAAGGGGAGGGGAGTGCAACTAACAACTTTCAAGACCGATTTCAACCAAATTTTGTTCACATATGCACTATGAGGAGACGATTAAATGAAAGGGTTAATGAAAAAAGGGGAGGATCTAGAGCAGCGGTGCTCAACCTTTTCTTGAGAGGTACCTGTTCCTTTTTGGACCACCCTAATAAAACCAATTTCCAGAGCAGTGCTTAGTTTGTGCAGCAGCTTGAAACTATATTTATTAATTCAACAACGGAAAAAAGATATACAAGTTTCACTATAATTTTCCTTTTTCTTTTCAGGTATTTCTAATATTATTACTCACATTTAATGGTTTTACAATAATTATCTTTCTTCCCTACAGGTACGGCGGCTCACGGTCAGACCAACAGCGGCTTTCAATATCTTAAATAAAACTTTCTTGTATCTAGTGCTTTTACGATTTCAACTATAATTCACCCTCACCTTTGATATGATACGGCTGTAATAAATTTTACAGGCACACAAAACTGCGGTTTCAATTTACTATTTTACTACTCCAAACTACTTCAAATTTCTTCACTGCCTATTTTTTCAATGTCGTCTTTGTTTATGTTTTTACTCACAGTTTTTTACCTTCTTCTCCCTCTCACGCAAACATACTCACTGACAATTATGCTCGCTATCATTTCGCCACGACAACATCATTTGAAGCGAACGGATGCACCATGCGCCGGGTGCGCACAACTCAGGGTTTTTCGATGCCGGGTGGTAGCGGTGCCAACAGTACCCTTTCAAAGTTATACCACAGACAAACAGACATAACACTTGAGAAGTTATCGTCGTTCACTGATTTACTGGTCAATTTGAGTAATCATTAGTTGACCAATCGATCACTCGTGGCGCGCACATCGGATTTGCTCGAGTTTGACGTTTGCTCACTATCGCCATCTGGTTCGTGATTTACCCTATTTAGTGAAAACAACAGATATCGTTAGTGTGGGTACGACGATGAATTTGATGACTGAATGTTCAATATGTTATGTCTGTTTGTCTGTGGTTATACTTTCATTGAGGTACCCCCTATTTTATTTTCACTATAAACAAAAAAAAAGCGTATTTCATAAGATGTATTGAAATACGGTTTTCTAAACAATTGTCTGGAGTTTTCCGTGAAACTTTCTGATTAAAATTAATTTTATACATCAAGCTTCCCACAAGAGGTTTGGAGGCTTGTGAGCCTCTTGTAAGGAGGCTTCCAAGCCTTCTGAAAGTAGGATTACGACTTACGAGTCCCTTACTAGGGAGCTTCCTACCAAATAAGGGACTCGTAAGTCGTAATCCTACTTTCAGAAGGCTTGGAAGCCTCCTTACAAGAGACTCACAAGCCTCCAAAACTCTTGTGGGTTCCTAGTCTCCGGAAGGAAGGCTTCCGAGCATCTTGAAAGGAGGCTTCTCTGAATCTTGAAAAAAGACTTCTCTTGAAAGGAGGCTTCCGAGCCTCTTGAAAGAAGGCTTCCGAGCCTCTTGAAAGGAGGCTTCCGAGCCTCTTGAAAGGAGGCTTCCGAGCCTCTTGAAAGAAGGCTTCCGAGCCTCTTGAAAGGAGGCTTCCGAGCCTCTTGAAAGGAGGCTTCCGAGCCTCTTGAAAGGAGGCTCTGAGCCTCTTGAAAGGAGGCTTCTGAGCTCTTGAAAGGAGGCTTCTGGAGCCTCTTGAAAGGAGGCTTCTGAGCCTTCTTGAAAGGAGGCTTCTGAGCCTCTTGAAAGGAGGCTTCTGAGCCTCTTGAAAGGAGGCTTCTGAGCCTCTTGAAAGGAGGCTTCTGAGCCTCTTGAAAGGAGGCCTGAGCCTCTTGGAAAGGGAGGCTTCTGAGCCTCTTGAAAGGAGGCTTCTGAGCCTCTTGAAAGGAGGCTTCTGAGCCTCTTGAAAGGAGGCTTCCGATCCTCTTGAAAGGAGGCTTCTGAGCCTCTTGAAAGGAGGCTTCTGAGCCTCTTGAAAGGAGGCTTCTGGAGCCTCTTGAAAGGAGGCTTCTGAGCCTCTTGAAAGGAGGCTTCCTGAACCTCTTGAAAGGAGGCTCTGAGCCTCTTGAAAGGAGGCTTCTGAGTCTCTTGAAAGGAGGCTCTGAGCCTCTGGAAAGGAGGCTTCTGAGCCTCTGGAAAGGAGGCTTCTGAGCCTCTTGAAAGGAGGCCTGAGAGCCTCTTGAAAGGAGGCTTCCGAGCCTCTTGAAAGGAGGCTTCCGAGCCTCTTGAAAGGAGGCTTCCGAGCCTCTTGAAAGGAGGCTTCCGAGAGCCTCTTGAAAGAAGGATCCTGAGAGCCTCTTGAAAGAAGGATCCTGAGAGCCTCTTAAAAGGAGGCTTCCGAGAGCCTCTTGAAACGAGGCTTCCGAGAGCCTCTTGAAAGGTTGCTTCCGAGAGCCTCTTGAAAGGAGGCTTCCGAGAGCTTCTTGAAAGGAGGCTTCCGAGCCTCTTGGAAGAAGGCTTCTGAGAGCCTCTTGAAAGAAGGCTTCTGAGAGCCTCTTGAAAGGAGGCTTCCGAGCCTCTTGAAAGGAGGCTTCGAGAGCCTCTTGAAAGGAGGCTTCGAGAGCCTCTTGAAAGGAGGCTTCGAGAGCCTCTTGAAAGGAGGCTTCGAGAGCCTCTTGAAAGGAGGCTTCGAGAGCCTCTTGAAAGGAGGCTTCGAGAGCCTCTTGAAAGGAGGCTTCGAGAGCCTCTTGAAAGGAGGCTTCCGAGCCTCTTGAAAGGAGGCTTCCGAGCCTCTTGAAAGGAGGCTTCCGAGCCTCTTGAAAGGAGGCTTCCGAGCCTCTTGAAAGGAGGCTTCTGAGAGCCCTATTGAAAGGAGGCTCTGAGAGCCTCTTGAAGGGAGGCTTCCTGAGAGCCTCTTGAAAGGAGGCTCTGAGAGCCTCTTGAAAGGAGGCTTCCTGAGCCTCTTGAAGGAGGCCTGAGCCTCTTGAAAGGAGGCTTCCTGAGCCTCTTGAAAGGAGGCTCTGATCCTCTTGAAAGGAGGCTTCCTGGAGCCTCTTGAAAGGAGGCATCTGAGCCTCTTGAAAGGAGGCTTCTGAACCTCTTGAAAGGAGGCTTCCGAGCCTCTTGAAAGGAGGCTTCCGAGCCTCTTGAAAGGAGGCTTCCGAGCCTCTTGAAAGGAGGCTTCCGAGCCTCTTGAAAGGAGGCTTCCGAGCCTCTTGAAAGGAGGCTTCCGAGCCTCTTGAAAGGAGGCTTCCGAGAGCCTCTTGAAAGGAGGCTTCCGAGAGCCTCTTGAAAGGAGGCTTCCGAGAGCCTCTTGAAAGGAGGCTTCCGAGAGCCTCTTGAAAGGAGGCTTCCGAGAGCCTCTTGAAAGGAGGCCTCCGAGCCTCTTGAAAGGAGGCTTCCGAGCCTCTTGAAAGGAGGCTTCCGAGCCTCTTGAAAGGAGGCTTTGAGAGCCTCTTCAAAGGAGGCTTCTGAGAGCCTCTTGAAAGGAGGCCTGAGAGCCTCTTGAAAGGAGGCTCTGAGAGCCTCTTGAAAGGAGGCTTCCGAGAGCCTCTTGAAAGGAGGCTTCCTGAGAGCTCTTGAAAGGAGGCTCTGAGAGCCTCTTGAAAGGAGGCTTCCTGAGAGCCTCTTGAAAGGAGGCTTCCTGAGAGCCTCTTGAAAGGAGGCTTCCTGAGAGCCTTTCTTGAAAGGAGGCTCTGAGAGCCTCTTCAAAGGAGGCTTCCTGAGAGCCTCTTCAAAGGAGGCCTGAGAGCCTCTTGAAAGGAGGCTCTGAGAGCCTCTTGAAAGGAGGCTCTGAGAGCCTCTTGAAAGGAGGCTTCTGAGAGCCTATTGAAAGGAGGCTTCGAGAGCTCTTGAAGGGAGGCTCTGAGAGCCTCTTGAAAGGAGGCTTCTGAGAGCCTCTTGAAAGGAGGCTTCGAGAGCCTCTTGAAAGGAGGCTTCCCAGCCTCTTGAAAGGAGGCTTCCGAGACTCTTGAAAGGAGGCTTCCGAGCCTCTTGAAAGGAGGCTTCCGAGCCTCTTGAAAGTAGGCTTCCGAGCCTCTTGGAAGGAGGCTTCCGAGCTTCTTGAAAGGAGGCTTTCCGAGCCTCTTGAAAGGAGAGATATCGAGCCTCTTGAAAAGAGGCTTTTGAGCATCTTGAAAGGAAGGCTCTGAGCCTCTTGAAAGGAGGTTTCCGAGCCTGTTGAAATGAGGCTTCAGAGCCTCCTGAAAGGTGGATTCTGAGCCTATAGTAAAGGGGGCTGCTGAGCCTATTGAAAAGAGGCTTCTGAGCCTCTCTTGAAAGGAGGCTTCTGAGCCTCTTGAAAGGAGGCCTGAGCCTCTTGAAAGGAGGCTTCCAGCCTCTTGAAAGGAGGCTTCTGAGCCTCTTGAAAGGAGGCTTCTGAGCCTCTTGAAAGGAGGCTTCCTGGAGCCTCTTGAAAGGAGGCCTGAGCCTCTTGAAAGGAGGCTTCTGAGCCTCTTGAAAGGAGGCCTGAGCCTCTTGAAAGGAGGCTTCCTGAGCCTCTTGAAAGGAGGCTTCTGAGCCTCTTGAAAGGAGGCTTCTGAGCCTCTTGAAAGGAGGCTTCCTGAGCCTCTTGAAAGGAGGCTTCTGAGCCCTCTTGAAAGGAGGCTTCTGAGCTCTTGAAAGGAGGCTCTGAGCCTCTTGAAAGGAGGCTTCCTGAGCCTCTTGAAAGGAGGCTTCCTGAGCCTCTTGAAAGGAGGCTTCTGAGCCTCTTGAAAGGAGGCTTCCTGAGCCTCTTGAAAGGAGGCTTCTGAGCCTCTTGAAAGGAGGCTTCTGAGCCTCTTGAAAGGAGGCCTGAGCCTCTTGAAAGGAGGCTTCTGAGCCTCTTGAAAGGAGGCTTCTGAGCCTCTTGAAAGGAGGCTTCCGAGCCTCTTGAAAGGAGGCTGGAGCCTCTGAAAGGAGGCTTCTGAGCCTCTTGAAAGGAGGCTTCTGAGCCTCTTGAAAGGAGGCTTCTGAGCCTCTTGAAAGGAGGCTTCCGAGCCTCTTGAAAGGAGGCTTCCGAGCCTCTTGAAAGGAGGCTTCCGAGCCTCTTGAAAGGAGGCTTCCGAGCCTCTTGAAAGGAGGCTTCCGAGCCTCTTGAAAGGAGGCTTCCGAGCCTCTTGAAAGGAGGCTTCCGACCCTCTTGATGCCTAGTAATGGCGCATCTTCTATCCATACCCTCGATCAATCTAGTTTCCCCTCCAAGCTTTTCGCTTATCATGGCGTATGGGTGCCGGGTGGTTGTGATGCTTAGCGCATATTAAAATTTGTTCTTGGTTTTGTTTAATACATTTATTACACGGAACGCGAAACGTGAAAATCTCACACATCTCGAAACGACAGACACACTACTTGTTACACATTATTTTGCTGAAAATGTCATTTTGATCGAACTCCTCCTTCAGCTGAAAAAAATGCAGTTGACCGAAAAGGCCATTCGGCCGAAATGGGCATTCGGCCGAAAGTGGCGTTAGGCTGAATGGGTCATTTTGCTAAAAAAAAGTCGTTTAGCTGAAATTTTTGTTCTAAAGAAAGGACATTTTCGGGCCGAATGACTATTTCTGCCAAACGGCATTCTCGGCCAAATAATCTAGTCGGCCAAACGACTTTTTCGGCCAAACGTCGAATACGTCATTTGGCCAAACAAACCATTAGGTCAAAATCCATCTGACCGACAATCTTATTTAGCTGAAACGGTCATATGGCCGAAAATGTTGTTCGGCTGACTGGCCATTTGGTCGAAAAGGTCGTTTGGCCAAAAGGTTGTTTGGTGAAAAAGTTATTTGGCCAAACATGTGAATATTTTAAACCGTATTACACTCAATCCTCCTTTTACGTCACTTATTGGGGGGGCGTAAACCGAATGTGACGTAAAAGAATTTTTGCTTAACTTTCTAGTATTTCACTTAATTTATTGATCGTTGGATACTTTTAAATAGATTCACTCGCGTGTTACATGAGGTATTGTAAGAACTCTCCAAATCCAGGTACATGAGATGTTATAAGATCTCCCTGGAGATCTGTCCTGGAGTTTGAATCAAATGGTCTACCGACTTAACCAGGCTTTCACGATGTCCTCAGCCGCGGTGTCAACTTAATTCTGTCTTCTGAGTATAAGTCTTTCACTTGCGTCTTCACTTCTTGCATGTATGAAGTTGTAAGATCTCCAAATTCTCCTGAAGTTTGAATCAAAAGGTCTACCGAATCTACAGAGGCTTGCATGATGCCGCGGTATCATCCCAATCATGCCCTCCGACAATTTGTCTTTCACTCGCGTCTCAAATACAGGCATATGAGATGTTGTAAGCTCTCAAAATTGTCCTGGAGTTTGAATCCAATGATCTAATGAATCAACCAAGGCTTCCACGATGTACCCAGCCGCGGTGTCAATCCAATTTTATCTTCTGATTATTGGTCTTTCACTAACGTCTCAAATACAGGCATATGAGATGTTGTAAGATCTTCAAATTTTCCTGGAGTTTGAATCAAATAGTCTACCAAATATTCTAAGGCTTCCATGATGTCTTCAGTCGCGGTATGAACTCAATTATTTTCCCCGAGTATTTGTCTTTCACTTGACTCAAATCAAGTCCACATTCCACTATCTCTCTTTTATCCTTTTTTTTGCGCAGGCATTTTTGCAGCATACATCAATTGCTTCATCGTTAAGAATCGTCATACACAAACACTACCGGTTTTTCTTGCTTCCGTCGCAAATTACATGTCCCGCTTCAGCGCTGACGATTGTTCGTCATCTCACTTGGCTACTCTTCCTGTTTTTCAATTTCATCTTTGTTTTCCATCGCCATTCCGGTCGTTCACACTAACTTTCATCTTCTCAGTGTCTCTTTTCTTCTCACGGATATTTTACTCAGTTTCCGCCGAAAGCGGGACCGCCGCTTTTGATGGAAACTGAATATAATTTCCGTGGAAAAAAAGAGACGGCAATAATTTTACTCAGTCACTGAATAGTCATTTTGATCGAACTCCTCCTTCAGCTGAAAAAATGCAGTTGACCGAAAAGGCCATTCGGCCGAAAGTGGCGTTAGGCTGAATGGGTCATTTTGCTAAAAAAAAGTCGTTTAGCTGAAACTTTTGTTCTAAAGAAAGGACATTTTCGGGCCGAATGACTATTTCTGCCAAACGGCATTCTCGGCCAAATAATCTAGTCGGCCAAACGACTTTTTCGGCCAAACGACCATCCGGCCAAATGACATTTTCAGCCAAATTAACTCATTACCATTATTCAAATTACTCAAATTACCAATTCGCCCGAATGAACCTTTCGGCTGTTTTTCGCATTCCGTCAAACGTAATTTTTGATCAAACCTTTTTCGATCTAATACAAACGTTGAATTGGAGCTAATGGAATTTGATTAGATGACTTTTGGCCTAACTTGTTATTCGAATAAATGGCTTTTCGTCGAATGACTTCCGGCCATACGACAGATAGGGCCATTTGGCTGATAGCCACAAAGCCGAAAGGTGTTAGGCCGAATACGTCATTTGGCCGAACAAACCATTAGGCCAAAACCCATCTGGCGGACAATCTTATTTAGCTGAAACGGTCATATGGCCGAAAATGTTGTTCGGCTGACTGGCCATTTGGTCGAAAAGGTCGTTTGGCCAAAAGGTTGTTTGGTGAAAAAGTTATTTGGCCAAACATGTGAATATTTTAAACCGTATTACACTCAATCCTCCTTTTACGTCACTTATTGGGGGGGCGTAAACCGAATGTGACGTAAAAGAATTTTTGCTTAACTTTCTAGTATTTCACTTAATTTATTGATCGTTGGATACTTTTAAATAGATTCACTCGCGTGTTACATGAGGTATTGTAAGAACTCTCCAAATCCAGGTACATGAGATGTTATAAGATCTCCCTGGAGATCTGTCCTGGAGTTTGAATTAAAATGGTCTACCGACTCAACCAAGGCTTTCACGATGTCCTCAGCCGCGGTGTCAACTTAATTTTGTCTTCTGAGTATAAGTCTTTCACTTGCGTCTTCAATTCTTGCATGTATGAAGTTGTAAGATCTCCAAATTCTCCTGAAGTTTGAATCAAAAGGTCTACCGAATCTACTGAGGCTTGCATGATGTCCTCATCCCAATCATGCCCTCCGACAATTTGTCTTTCACTCGCGTCTCAAAACAAGACATATGAGGTGTTGTAAGATCTCCAAATTGTCCTGGAGTTCGAATCAAATGATCTAATAAATCAACCAAGGCTTCCACGATGTACCCAGCCGCGGTGTCAATCCAATTTTATCTTCTGATTATTGGTCTTTCACTAACGTCTCAAATACAGGCATATGAGATGTTGTAAGATCTTCAAATTTTCCTGGAGTTTGAATCAAATAGTCTACCAAATATTCTAAGGCTTCCATGATGTCTTCAGTCGCGGTATGAACTCAATTATTTTCCCCGAGTATTTGTCTTTCACTTGACTCAAATCAAGTCCACATTCCACTATCTCTCTTTTATCCTTTTTTTTGCGCAGGCATTTTTGCAGCATACATCAATTGCTTCATCGTTAAGAATCGTCATACACAAACACTACCGGTTTTTCTTGCTTCCGTCGCAAATTACATGTCCCGCTTCAGCGCTGACGATTGTTCGTCATCTCACTTGGCTACTCTTCCTGTTTTTCAATTTCATCTTTGTTTTCCATCGCCATTCCGGTCGTTCACACTAACTTTCATCTTCTCAGTGTCTCTTTTCTTCTCACGGATATTTTACTCAGTTTCCGCCGAAAGCGGGACCGCCGCTTTTGATGGAAACAGAATATAATTTCCGTGGAAAAAAAGAGACGGAAATACAATTTTACTCAGTCACTGAATAGTTGAAAGTTTGAGTGCTGCATTCTTTGTCGGTCGAAAATTGTTCTCGTCTCTGCAACAAATCAACTGAAGGCTTCGTAATCGGCGCTTGTGCTACATTTTCCGTTCGCTATTGTAAAGGAAAAAGGTAAATTGCACTTATATGAAGAAGAAATTTGTCATCATTCGGTAGACCATTTGATTCAAACTCCAGGACAATTTGGAGATCTTAGAACAACTCATATGCCTACATTTGAGACGCAAGTGAAAGAAAAATACCCGGAGGACATTTTTGGGATGAAACCGCGGCTGAGCAGTCTAAGGAATTCTTGGATGACCTGGAACGGATCGGCTGCTTAAGGCATATCAAGCCATTTGGTTTAATTAGTTTAATTGGTTAATAGGGCATTAACCTTTTTTAAAAAGAGATAAAAGCCCTTCGATTACGCGGGTTGATCTCAAGACCTATACTCCGGGGAATTCCTGGATGACCTGGAACGGAATTTAGTTCAATATATCAAATAGGGCATGAACCATTTTTAAAAAGAAATAACAGCTCTTTTGTTACGCTTGTAGACCTTAGGTCCTTGGTTACGCATGTAGACTCCAGGAAATTCTTGGATGACCTGGAATGGAACAATTGTTGCAGGCAAATGATGAATATACAAAGCACTTTGTTCTTTGGGTTTCTAAGAATGCCTTCTTATAGGCTTATTTTTGGATGTCAATAATGTTTCAAATTCTTTTTACGTCACGTGCCGTAAAAAGGGGGGCGTAAAACGAAGTGACGTATAAAAAACTGCCGTAAAAAGAGGGTTGAGTGTACCTGTTCAGTAATCCACATCCGGCCGTTGAACCTAATGACATTTTCGACCAAATGACCCTTTCTGTCAAACAACCATTTTGACCGAACGACATTTTTGGCCTTATAGACTATTAGGCAAAATAACCATTCAAGCCAAACGACGTTTTAGGGAAGAGTGCTTTTTCGGCCAAATTCCCTATCCGGCCGTATATCACTTTGGCCAAATTAACTTTTGGCCCAACTGTTTTCCGTTGTATAACCGTTTTGCCCAAACGTTCATTTCGGTCAAATACAATTCGGCTTGGTGATTTTCGACTTGACGTATTATTCGGCCAAATGGCTTTCGGCAAATGATTTTCGATCAAACGACCCTTCTTCTATTACTTTTAACCTTGTGGCATTTAGTCAAATGAAACGGGAAAGAGTTCCCGTTCACAAATTTGTTTTCAACAAAAAATTGTTTAAATATCAAAGGCCCTTGATAATTTTCCCCGAAAATTCTTCGGAATTCTCAAAAGAGATTACTAATTGTTCTCAAAAGATATTGTTCGGTATTTCGGTATTTCTCTTGAATTCTCCAGAATTTCCTCGGGAAATTCTTCCGAATGTTCAAAAAAATTCATTTGGGATTGGCATCAATATTTTCGGAGGTTCAAATGGAATGTTATTTCATAATTTCCCCTGGAAGATCTTCCTGGTAAGGAAAGCTTTTCGATATTTCAACAGGAAATTGTTCGAGGAATTTTAGGACCGTTAATTTCTCTGTTTTTTTTTTTCAACGGGATGTTTAGGCGATATTAATCAGGAAATTTTACAAAAAATCCACTGGCTCTTAGAACATTTTACGGAAAATACTACGGGCGTCTACAACTTTAAATCAGCGTGAAAAACTGTAGATCAGCGGTGTGATAGATTTTAAACGGCTGCGCACACCTCTACTGGGCACCGAGGAGATATGATTTGAAAAACATGCGCCTGGTACAAAGTAATGTCTGTCGTTTCTGTTACATACAGTTTTGCTGCATTACATTCAAGCGAAGGTTCACATTTTCAAAAGGTGCATGGACAGCAAATCGCCAAAATTCTTCTTCTTCTCCTTATTCTTCTTGTTGGCATTACATCCCCACACTGGGACAGAGCCGCCGCGCAGCATAGTGTTCATTCAGCACTTCCACAGTTATTAACTGCGAGGTTTCTAAGCCAGGTTACCATTTTTGCATTCGTATATCATGAGGCTATCACGATGATACTTTTATGCCCAGGGAAGTCGAGACAATTTCCAATCCGAAAATTGCCTAGACCGACACCGGGAATCGAACCCAGCCACCCTCAGCATGGTCTTGCTTTGTAGCCGCGCGTCTTACCGCACGCGTGAGTGAGCAGTGGGCACGCATTTTAGCAAAAAGAAACGACGAGATTGGTGCTGTATTTTTTTGTTTTGCGATGAGATGAATATATGTTCAGTGAAATGGAAAACGGAACAGTTTTCCTATTTTATAGGGATTTAGCACTAAATTTCAATAAGCGATCGCAATGATTTCTCGTTAAAAGTGAAAACGGAAACTTCTTCCAGTTCCACAGTAGCCGAGTAATCAGTGCAGATTTCTGCGGTTTCTTAATCGTATCCGGTGGCCTCACGAATGAATCTCAAAAACCGAACTACAACATCGTAATCACTAGAGGCCGATAGCAATTGAAATTCGGTAACGATACTGAGGCTGAGGTGTTTACGTAGAGGCGGAATCGAAATCATCTCAGACCCAGATCCTCCATAAATAAATCAAAGAAGTCGACCGCAATCTATCCTGGCAGCTGAATATTACCAAGGAAGGACGAACCTTTTTCAAGTCGTTCCTTTGCACTGTAAATAAGTAAGTAAACTCATTTCTAATAGGGAGGACGGGCTCAATTATTGACATACGCTCAACTTTGCGGATTTTAGGAAAAAAGAATAGTACTAAAATACAGAGGTCTGTTTAGAATCTTATTAATGCTTAAAATTGCTTCCTTTGGTATTTTATTATTTTTTTCTTAGCCCAGGCATTATCTTTTGAGGGTGAATATCATAACTCCAAAGTATAGTGATTGAAGATACCACATCAAATGCACCACGTTCAATCGATTGTTTTAGTTTCAAAAGTGATCTTACAGCCTTTCAACGAACCTTTCTAGAATGAGAAAGGCAATATCATAACCAAAAAAACAATTTCAAGCTCATCCGATTTTTGACTGAAACTCTGAAAAATTGATTTCTTTTCTTCTGGGAAAACAATCTTTGGAGGCGTTTATGCAAATACGAAGAAGTAGGGCACACAAGAAAAAAAGAACATCATCGAAAGCCGGCAAAGAACTTTATCATGACGCAAAAAAATATGAAAGAACAAAATCATTCTTGAGCCATTACACCACCCTGCTCTAATGCAGAGTCGTTGATACGGGCACTGAGAAGGTTGTACCATTAAAAGTAACAAAATAAAATATGTAAAACAATAAAACAACATTTCAAACGAGCATCATGTTCTATGAAGGACGTATCCCATTAGACAATGGGTCAACATGCAAATATTTTCTCACGAAATGTTTTGCGACTGCGGTGGAAATCGGACTCACACTCCGCAGCACGATGTGTTTTAATGCTACTAACCAGGCGTCTATAGAGCCCATAAAATAGAACTATAATATGCTTCACACATACCTCATTATCATTGGTAAAGCTGCCATCAATATCGTGTATGTACAAAATTCTTTTTCAAGAACCTATGTAATTATTTAACTACGATCAAGCCATCGCTGCATTTTTCAAAGTATATTATCCACAAAACACTGTTACGAAAACATTTTCAGATAGCGAAATAATTTTCTGATATTTATAAAGAACCGAACAATTGATCCTCAATTTTAAATTGCCGGACCAATTTTTTTTCCTAGTTTAAATCCCTACGATTGAAGTGGTAATACATTTTGATGGTGAAAAGTGTTGCTACTAACGCTGTAGATGACGATGGACTTTTTTTTCCTTCTGCTCTATCCCAACTGAAGAAAGCAGAGGAAAAAAAACATGAATTCAAAGTAGGCAACTTTTCATTTCCATCAGTTGGTTGGTCGGACATGCTGTGGACCAAGTCAAGAGGGTAGGGCTGCATAAAAAATGAGGAAGCGATTACCCGGGAATATCACCAACAATGGCCTTCGTCAATGCCGTCATCACAGAGGAAAAGCGAATGGAATGAAAAATAATCAACACTTTACCATTTCCTGAGGGTTTTTTTTATGTGCATCAATGGAATATTTTTCATTTTTCTCCCAACTGTGTGTTGTTTCGAGTTGAATGGTTTCCTTTTTCGTTTTATTTCCATAGAGTTTCACTGATTAGGATAACTTTATGAATATTCCAGTTGCATCTCATGACCGGAACGTTTCCTTTTTGCCATATGCACCTCAGCTAGGATGGCTATCAAGCAATGAAAAAAGAGATCTGGGGTCAAACCTAAACATTTATTTATTTTAAAAATTCACTACACGGTTTTTGTTCAAACATTTGCTCCACATTCCAATCAAACTGGAGGCTTAGTATTCAATTTTAAGATAAGATAAATATTCCGCTGAACGAACTGGAACATCTGCTTTATACAAAGATCCCAACTTCTTCTTCTTATTTTTCAAAGGATCTACACTCCTACTTGAGCTTGGCCTACTTTTTAACTTCATATTCTATTAGCATTTAGTCGGTTATTTATTGAAAGCTTTTCAATGTCCGCCATTGCATGAGTATATATTTAATATGGCAAGTACAATGAATACGCTATGCCCAGGGTATCAAGAAAGTTTCCAACCCGAAAATATCCTAGACCGGAACAAGAATCGAACTCACCACCTCCGGATTGGCAATCCTACGCCTTTGCTTGCAAGGCTACTGGAGATCCCTAATGCAGTTTAAAACACTTTCCACCGCATCCGCTATTGAAAATTCAATAGCGTATCTTGCATTCAACATCCGCAATGGCAAGCTAAAACTATTGTACGGCCCACAATGATCTGGTTGTTTTTGCTTTCAATTACTGTTAGCCAATCTAATATCTATTCGAGTACAGATTACAGGAGAACAACCTGCTCTACCATGCTCGTACACCAGAACCGCTACAAAAAGTTCAAACATCCTCTGATGCTGAACTCGACCAGGTACCTAATGACCCTGCCACCCGACTCTGTTCCATCCAATACAATGAACAAAAAATAATTTAATTCTCTATAGCAATTTGCTCTCGATACTTGCGTGTGGCTGTCGAAACTGGATTCAATCGGGTACTTTTTTCCCCCTAACTTGTTTTGCTCCACACTGACCCCTCCGCCGCCAATCAAATTCACAAATCGCAACAACAAAAAAAAAGTTCCCCACCATGGCGGTATGGCACATTTCAATCCGGCGGGCAAGTGAAAATCGCTTCCACAAAATTGAATATTCATTCTGTCGTCCCTTCGAGGCATGGTTCGTTGCTTGCTTTCGGAACGGATTTCCCACCACGCCACGGTCGGCCGCGGGTCTACGGGTTCACGACTGGCTGGCCTCCCAACAGACGGGTTTCCCAACATTCTAATCCATTTTCTTCCGGTTTCTTACTTAGTATTCAGGCTGACTTTTTGTGTTCTTGCGTTATGTATCCCTTTTTGCCTTACTCGTATAGCAACGCTGTACGGAAAAGGGACAATTTCACGGCATTAAACGGTTTTGTTTTTGCGTAAAAGCAATTCCAGAGCATAGTTGATTTCCAGTTAAGCCTCCCACAGACTTATTTCCAATCGATTTGAGCAATGTAATTGCATTGACAGATTTATATTAAAAAAAAAACATTAAAATAGTCATTAAACATAAACAATAAACATGTTACATGTCAATGGTTTGTTCATCTGGGAGGTTCATTTGCCGTGAAGCTTTACGCAGTCGTAAACAAAGTAAATATCTCTTCAAACTCCTAGAAATTTGGTATAACTACTAGGTGGATAAATCAGAATATTTTTTTCTGAAACTTGCGCCAGACGAACAGCATGAAAAAATATTGAGAAAGTCATCTAGTCGAATTGTAGGTGGCGAAGCAAACAGATTTATTTGGAAACAGTTTTGTTTTCTCAGTGAGAAAAATTGATTACGGAAACAGCAATGATTACGGTCCGTTTTGTTTTCTATGCATATTGTTTTTATTTCTGCTAAGAGGAAGCACCACGCCAGCAAAAACAAATACATAAGGCAGCAATCAAAATCGTCCGCATTGATACATTTTCGGAAAACTTTTGCTAACAAGCATTTTCATTTAACATTGCGAGTGGTTTTGCGATTTAAACCTATAAAGCATTGGTCAATAATGGTTAATTAATAGGGTCAAGACTCCCTGTTGATTGCAACTTAGTGCGAACAAATAGCCAGGACTTATATCAACTGTCTAAGACTAGTTTACTACTTTCCATTTAATTCCACCACGTTTTGTTATCTTTGCAGATACATATTTCGACCTCAACTGTGAGGCCGTCTTCAGTGTCTCGTACTTGACTCGACTTGACGAGTACGAGACACTGAAGATGGCCTCACAGTTGATGTCCAAATATGTATATCTGAAAAGATCGCAAAACGTGGTGGAAGTACTAAACTCGTCTTAGACAGTTCATAAATTTTCCGAAACTGATCTCAGATTGTTGATTGGCCACACCTGCATTCTGACATTGTCCGAAGAAGGATCGTCAGTTGGCCACTTTTATATGGACAAAAATGTGTGGGAAATTCTGCTTACCAAAAACTTCGTTTTTCATTAAACACATCATCAGTTATTATTTTTGATGTTTGCAAGCCAAGTTATCATTTATGCACTCGTGGTCAGCACTATAACAAACAACTGGATGCAAACATGCATCGCTATCAGCATGATCTGCTTTGTACCGTGAAAGGCAGCAGAATACATTCACAAGATTTAGTATTGCTGTTGTTTGCTGCCAATACTCAAAGCAAATTAGTTTCCGTCGTGATCAGTAATTTATGCTTCAAAAATTCACAAAAGAGTGATCAGGGTACGACTTGCGTTACAGGTTTTAAAATCGAAAAGAATAACGCAAGTTTTGGACATTGTGCATATGTTTGAGTTTTATGTCACAGCTTAAGAATAATACACATAACAACTCCTTCATTAACATGTTTCACACTCACACACAACAAAACTATCATACCCACCTTACCCAAAATCCAGAATTGTATGCCACTTCAGTGTTTTACCTGTAACGAGACGATAACAGCCAAATAACTATGGTGCGCTACGGTGCTGCTTCAAAGAAATGAAGGCAATTGCTGGAATAAAAAGAAGAAGAAGAAGGAAAAGAAAAAAAACATTTCTGGAGAAAGTTTTTAAATTTAAATAAACATAACGAAATGAGGAAATGATGGCACTAGATATTACAATAATCATAATAAACGATATCTTGTTTAACTCTACGAATACCGTGATAAAATTACTACCGTGGTCAGAAAATCATGGGAACTAAATTTGGTGCTGGTTCTCAGCCGTCTTTTTACCGATTTTCACATTTCTTTTACGGATGTCTTACCCGTCTCATCTGGTTTCACCTTACTGGTGAGTTAAATTTCTAGGGATGCTCATTTTTTCCCTAGAGGGGCGTGAGTAAGGATGTTTTCCGGAGGAATTCCTGGAGGAACTTCCGGGAAAATTTCTGGAGTAACTTCCAGAGGAATTCCTGGAGCATCTTCCGAAGGAATTCGTGGAGTAATTTTCGAAGGAATTCCTAGAGGAGCTTCCAGAGGAATTCCTGGAGGATCTTTCGAATGAACCCCTAGAGCAGCGGTTCTCAACCTTTTTCTTGACAGGTACCCCTTCGAACCCTTACCTTCATTGAGGTACCCCCTATAGTTTTTTTCGCTGTGAATGAAAATAAGCAATACTTATGAGATGTAACTGGAAATTATCGAGATATATTGCCTACGATCGCATATCAGTCCCATCTTAGCCGGATTTCCTATTCATAGGGGACAAAATTGCGATTTTGGGTAGTATGGATCTCCATAAAGTTGTCTGTAATTTTTGTTATTCCGTGAAACTTTCCAATTCAAATTTAGTTTTATCAAGCTTGCTATAAGTCTTCGAGGATATGTGAAGGCTTTCGAGTCTCTTGAAAGTAAACTTCGGATGAGAATTTTGGAAGGACGCTTTTGAGCCTCCTAAAAAAAAGAAGAAAGAAGAATTGAAAGCAGGCTTCCAAGCCTGGGAGGCCTCAAAACCTCGTCAAGAAAGGCTTTTCAGCATCTTGGTTGGACACTTCCGAGCATCTTGAAAGAGGAATTCCAAGCCTTTTGAAGAGAAGCTTCCGACCCTTTTGACAGGAAGCTTTCGTTCCTCATGAAAGGAGGCTTTCGAGCCTCTTGAAAAGAGGCTTCCAGGATTCTTGAAAGGAGGCTTCCGAGCCTCTTTAAAAGCGGCTTTCAAGAATCTTGGAAGGAGATTTATGAGCTTCTTGTTAGCAAGCTTTCAAGCCTCTTTAAAGGAGGCTTCCAAGCCCTTTTGAAAGAAGTCTTTCAAGCTCCTTGAAAGAAAAATTACGAACCTTATGAAAGAAGGCTTTCGACACTCTTGAGAGAAGGCTTTCTAGTTTCTTAAAAGGAGGCTTCTGAGCTTTTAGAGAGGAAGCTTTCAAGTCTCTTCCGAGCCTCTTGAAAGAAGGCTTCCGGACCTCTGGAAAGGAGTTTTCCGAGCCTCTTAAAAATCGGCTTTAAAGCATCTTCGAAGGAGGCTTCAGAGCTTTTTGATAGCAAGTTTTTCAAACCTCTTGAAAGTAGGCTTCCGAGTCTCTTCAAAGAAGGCTTCTGACCCTCTTGGAAGAAGGCTTTCAAGCTCCTTGAAAGAAAAATTCCAAACCTTTTGAAGGAAGGCTTACGAGCTGCTCAGAAGAAGGCTTCCGAAAGGCTTCAAAGGCTTTTGCAACGAAGCTACTGCGCTTTTCACAGGCTTTGATAATGTGATCGCATCACCATGCATATTATATTCAATGCAAAGTATTGGAATCAAACTTAAAACAATTATCAAAACTAATAATAAGTTTTTCTTGGAATGGTAGTACATCCGTCATTAAGCATTTTTGTCCGAGGTACCCCCTGGGGCCAGCGAAGGTACCCCCAGGGGTACATGTACCCCAGGTTGAGAACCGCTGCCCTAGAGGAACTTCCGGAGGAATTTCCTCAGGAACTTCGAAAAGAATTCTTGAAAAACTCCCGGAGGAATTGATCCAAACTTCAGAACAGTTGAAAAACTTAGAACATTTGGTTTGGGTATTACTGAGTTTCAAATCATACACGTGTGCTTCCAGGATTTGTATGAATATGATTGGTTGTTCTCAGATAGCTATCGAGTGCAGTTGACCTGGTAGACTAATTGAACATGAACAGCTGGAACATCTGTGTGCGTTTATCTAAGTTTCAAATCTTACGTGTGGAATATTCGGTTTTGTATGGACTTGACTTATTGATTTGAGATAGTTGTCGAGCGCAGTTGACTTGGTAGACCAAATAATCCAAACTCCAGAACAGATTGTAAAGCCTAGAACATCTGGTTTGGGTATATCTGAGCTGCAAATCATACTCGTGGGCTCTAAAGACATGTATGGGCTTGACTGGTGGAATTCAGATAGCTATCGAGCGCAGTTGACATGGTAGACCATTTGATACAAACTCAAGAACACATTGGAGAGCCTACAACATCTGGTTTGGGCATATCTGAGCTGCAAATCATAAGCATGGGCTCTACGGACTTGTATGGACATGACTTGTCGATTTCGGATAGATATCGAGCGTAGTTGACCTGCATCCTAGAACATCTGATTTGGATATATCTGAGCTGGAAATCATACGCGTGCGCTCTACGGACTTGTATGGACGTGACTGGTCGATTTCGCATAGCTATAGTGCGCAGTTGACTTGGAAGGCCAATTCATCAAAACTCCAGAACAGTTTGTAGAGCCTAGAACATCTGGTTTGGGAATATCTGAGCTGCAAATCATAAGCGCGGACTCTACGGACTTGTATGGACATGACTGGCCGATTTCAGATAGCTATCGAGCGTAGTTGACTTGGTAGACCAATTTATCCAAACTCCAGAACAGTTTGGAGAGCCTAGAACATCTGGTTTGGGTATATCTGAGCTGGAAATCAAACGCGTGCGCTCTACGGACTTGTATGGACGTGACTGGTCGATTTCGGATAGCTATCGAGCGCAGTTGATTTGGTAGACCAATTTATCCAAACTCCAGAACAGTTTGGAGAGCCTAGAACATCTGGTTTGGGCATATCTGAGCTACAAATCATTCACGTGGCCTCTACGGGGTTCTATGGACATGACTTTTCGATTTCACATAGCTATCGAGCGTAGTTGACTTGGAAGGCCAATTTATCCAAACTCCAGAACAATTTGCATATCATCTTTCATCAGTTATAGAAGTCGTTTTGGAGTCGCTAGGGATGTCCAGAAGAAACGTTTTGTTCACAATACAGTCGCCTCTCCACATCTCGATATTGAAGGGACCATCGAGATAGGGAGAGATCAAAGAATGGAAGGAAAATCGAAATGGATACTAGATCCAAAAAAGCTCGTTGCTATCCAGTATTTTGCGCCAGGTAATGGCGGCCAAGTGAGTGCCACTTGACATTCAAGAGGTAGAAAATATTTACATATTTTAATCAATTTTGTTTATCTAAAGTCGAAAATGATCCTTTGTTGATTTGTTTTCTCATTTTTTATTAGTCACAATTATGCCCTGATTTTAAATATGTATTTTTGTTTTGCAGCTGAAGTATGCGCATACCAAAAGCATAAAAAGTTGAATTTTGAAAATCCTGCTACTCAAAACCTGTATCCTGTAACCTAACTTCGATACTCAGATGGATTAGATGGACGCACAGTTCCAACGGGAACCAAAACTACGGGATACCAAAACCCCGAATATTATCTCTCGGGCGTAAATTAAATTTTATTTTAGTACAATGAGTTTGGTTTCCTTTCAGTGGACTCATCATTACGACTAAGAAAATTTGTCCGCTCTAAAAGAATTGTACCTCAAAATCTGGTAGCAGGGACGATTGTCGGAGTACATAAGTCCGTTTGTATCTGTGTTCTTCAAGCCCGTTGAAAGCAAACCAAACATGTCGAATATATAAATATTGTCCAGAGATTCTATTATCCGGAATATGGGCCATCCCTTAGTCTATCCAGTCTGTTGGAGTTTCCGCCAAGTTGAGTGTTTCTAATATTAATTGTCATCTGTGCTGAGAGCGAATCCGCCACGCCATTGAACGCTCGATATATTTTCTTAATCGTAATCTACTATTCTAAAGATGATACTATTTTTAATTGTCCTCTGTCAGCTCAAGAATGAGCTTTGAAAAATAGTCTGCGCTCTTCGAATCTATACGAGTCCGTAGAAAGGAAACCAAATTCATTCCATTAAAATGTGAAATTTATTGTTGTATGTAAGACATGGCCCGAGTCTGTGCGTTTTAGTAGTTTGTCCATCTAATCCGTCGAGTATTCGCCTAGTTCGGTGTAAAAAATATTGATTGCAACCATTCTCCTGAGAGCGATCAGCCAATTTATGCGTGATTCCTGTATTCGTAGCTGAAATCGGAAGTAACGAATGAAAATTGATGTTGTCTATGCAACTTCATTTTATGTAGAAACCGGGTACTGTAAATACTGGTGGTGCGTAGCAGGATTTCCGACGTTTTGAGCTTTTGTTTTTCGTATTCTTCAGCTGGAAAACAAAAATGTATATTTAAAAGCAGGGCATAAATGTAGCTAATGAAAAAAGTAAGAAATATATCCACAAAGGCTATTTTTTGACTTTAGATAAACATAATTGTTTATTCAAGACAGAGCTCATGAGTGCCAATATTTTTCATAAATTCGAGGCCTACGTTGATTAAACTATGTAAATATTTTCTACCTCTTGAATGTCAAAAAGGCACTCACTTAGCCGCCATTATCGAGCGCAAAATACTGGATGAAAACCGACAACAGAGCAAATGTCGTTTCTTGTTGTTGATGTGTTTGTTATTGTCCAAAGATGGTCTAGTAGCCTAAAAATTTGAACATATCGACATAAGGAGAGTAAATCCTGAACAAAATATGATCAGAACACATCAAGATAGCGAGATATCGAGATATGGAGGTTATCGAGATGTAGAAAACTCAAATGTATGTTGATTGAAGGGACTGAGGAAACCATCGACATAGGGAGAGATATCGAGATGTGGAGAGTCGACTGTAGTATAGTCCATGCTAGAATAGTACTATAGAACATTTTTGGAACCTGTAAGTATTGTTCACACTGAAATATGCAGGGTTTGAATCTAAAGAAGAATGAGAAAATCTCTCACTTATCATGTCTGCATACCGCGAGAGACGTTTTTTGGTAGCTGTTACGATAATGAACTGATTCGGGGGGGCTACAACCCATGATAATAAGCCCCAATTGCGGGGGGCACCGGTTCTGATGATACATTTACACTTGTTTTACACAGCTGTGCGAAAAAAATATGGTCATAAAATGAGCGAGAAAAAACGTGTTTTATCAAGTCACTCTGACGGAATCCAATTTTCAAAGTACTCGCGTTTTTAAGGGCACACCATTCGATACGGAAGCATCGCAAAACTGTAATTTTATTTTTCAGCTTTGCTGCGTCGCAGCATGCGTGAAAAAATAAAATGACAGTTGTGCATTGCTAGCGAATCGAATGGTGTGCCCTTGAAAACGCGAGTACTTTGAAAATTGATTCCGTCAGAGGACCAAATCCTCGCGGGGGTCGCCAATTCGAATCATTTTCCAACTTGTATACAAGTGCGATAGTTTTGTTTTCATGGCTTGTTATGATTCGGAAAGGTTTTCGCCTCTCTTTTATGGTTGTTCATTATCTATCGAGAGCGATTTCGACCAAATGTCAATAGGCCGAACAAACCATTAGGCCGAACGGGTTACACGGCAGAATAGATCATTTGGCCGAATATGTCATTTTTCTGAACATGTCATTTGAAAAGTGAGAAGTAAGCAGTACGACGTCTCACTACTCACTTCTCACTTTTTACAGTGAACACTGAGAAATAAGAAGTGAGCAATGAGACATCTCTACTCACTTCTCACTGTGAAAAATGAGAAGTGAGAAGTGAGTAGTGAGACGTCTCACTTCTCACTTCGTACTACTCACTTTTCACAGTGAGAAGTGGGAAATAAGTAGTGAGAAGTGAAACGTCTCACTTTTCACACCTCATTTCTCACTTTTCAAATTATCTAGTCGGCCTAGACTAAGGAGCCGGACAATACTAAATACTCATCCTACTTGGTTGGCATGTGTACAAAAATACATATGAGAGAGTTAGTTCTGAAAATGTATTGCGAGAGATCGGCTGGTACCTGGTGCTGGGAATTTGGTTTCATCAGTACCCGCTAAGCTGCGGTGAACGACGGAGGTCCTTCGTAGCTTAGTAGGGAAAGCACCCCAAGTAGCACCTGCAACTTATTCCTTTAAAAAAATAAATACAAATGTTCTATTCCAACTGTATATATGTTACAACTGTTACACCAAGTTGAGATTCAGTTATACATAAGTCTTCTAAGTTTTGTGTTCAGGAAAGTGATCTCTTTCAAATTTTTCCTTATGTGACTTATGTATAACTTTAATATTACAACTGCTCATAGAAAAAGGTACCATTGTTTTAATTGCGGCCGTTAGAAACTCTTATGTAACAATCTGCATGACGTTCCAAAT
The DNA here is from genome assembly GCF_024139115.2 of Armigeres subalbatus. Classification (NCBI taxonomy): domain Eukaryota; kingdom Metazoa; phylum Arthropoda; class Insecta; order Diptera; family Culicidae; genus Armigeres; species Armigeres subalbatus. The sequence goes on along the minus strand of NW_026943003.1, from coordinate 124,138 downwards.
TGGGAACGGATAATTTTGTCGATTGGAATGATTCGTTTAGTTAGTGTTCTTGCTGACATTATTTCGTCCTACCTTTATTATTTTATACGTTCCAGTAATATATTCGTCACTTGTTATCACGAAAAGTCCCAACAATCATCAAATCAGAATTTGAATTTTAATTTATTATTGTTTTGAGTTGCAACTTGGAAGTGTTGTTTATAACTTTAGGTTTATATCAGAACCGATTTACGATTGTGTTACAACTAATTAATCTAAGGCTTATTATTAAAGGTCATATTCGTGTTATATACAAGCTTTTAGGACACATTCATTTTTTCTTGTAGGATGCAATATTTATGACGGATCTAAAACAGTACCGGAAAAACATGAAAGGATATCCCATAATAATACTAGAATTGCAATGATGTCGAATAGAAAATAGTTTTCGTTAAATTAAATTTGTCTATTCGATTAACTCAAAATTTTTAATGAATCAATTGGATTTTCAAAACGGTCCAATAGTATTGGCACATGCTATTTGGAATTTTATTCAAAAATGGATATGTACTCTCTCCCGAATAACATCAAATAAGGCCATTGCAATACGTCAGCAAAATAAACATTGCGGACGGGAACAGGGGTGCTGGCCTTCTCATAAAGTTATTTATAAAATGTGGAATATTTTTCCTATCAATGTTTCATTTACAAAAGTTTCAAAAAGTTCGACCGTCAGTGTGCGATGAAAATGGAGATCAGAATTAAGAAAATCGGAGATGCACTTTTGGAAATGGATCTATTTATCTACATTCTGATAAATAATATCGCCGGTTTCACATGGCGCACCGAAAAAATAAAGCTACAATATAATATTTCACCACAAATTCTAACCCGCCGGTAGAATTACATCATATATTTACGGTACTGCGGTCATTAGACATGAAATTTCTTATTTATTTATATTACTTGTATCATTCAAACTCCAAAATATTTTCATTTCCAAAATAATCCCGATCGGAAAGAGTTGACAGCTCGATTTCCATCTATGTTATAGTTAAATCATAATTGAGATACAAAAATAGTGCATATGAAACCAAAGAAATGTTTTATATTGACTCCACCTCTTGCGCTTTTTTCGTTGTAAACAAGATGTATATAAGAATCCAGCAACGAAATTGAAGCTGGTAGAGAAGTCATAATTGTAATGCTAATTCTGATTTATAACAAATTGTGTTGCTTGGGACCTGTCATGCGAACTGGGGTCGTGGGATCAAACCCCACCGAAGGGGCGGTTACCCTTCAATACCTTTTCCGAACTAAATCTATCACATGTTGTACATATGCATAATCAAGTTTCAGACATAGTAATTAATGTCCTGCTCAGCCAAATCATCTGTACGGCCAAATAATCTATTCGGCCAAATGTCCTATTCGGCCAAATGACCTATGCGGCCAAATGACTTATTCGGCCAAATGGCATTCGGCCGAACGGTATTCGGCCTAACGACCCTTCCCCCATTTTGGTTTATTTGTGAATTCTGTTTCAAAAACTTTATCCGTTTGTTTTGCTGATATTTGCTTACAAGTATCAACAGCTTTCCCGTTTCCCGCAATAACTTCAGGTACATTTTTCTTTAACTTCTCGCATCGTCACAACGGCAAACGAAATCAGAGCACACTATGGACGACTCGAGTAACTACACCAAGTCAAAATTGTTGGCAAGTTGAGTAGAGGTGTTTCGTAGAACTCACGTCAAAACTGTAAAGGCCGCCCTAGATGGTACATTTTTGTGTTTCCTTTTGCTTGGTTTTTTTTTCAGTTGAATCAAAATCAAAAGAATAAAAATTAATTTTTTTCCACAATTTCCTTGTTTTTCCACAGTGCACTTCCTGAAACAGGGCTCTTTGGCAATAAATCGCAGAAAACACAATTAATAAGCTCTCTGCATCAACATGGGTTCTCCAACTAGCCAGTGGCGGTTTCCAGGACGCCCTGTTACATTGTTGCTTTGCTGCTGTATCGTATCCTATGGGAGCTAGCATGGGCATTTGTTTGTTTGCTGGAGTTGTATCCTCCGACCGTATTACAGCTTATTTCCGCATTACAGCTTAGTGTTCAGTTATTAATTGTGAGAGGTTTCTAAGCCGTATTACGATGATTGCAATCATATATAACGAGACCAACACGTCATACTTCATGGCCGGGGTTGTCGATAGAACTTTCATCGCGTAAGTTTCCGGACTGGGATTCACCGAGGATCCGGAAATTGCCGAAAAATTGATACCTTCCGAACGGCAGTGAACTGCAAGCAGTCTCTAGCTCTGTAGTGTTTGTAGTCATGGTTCTGTGATGTAATGAGGGAAAGCGGAAAACAATAATCTTGAAAAGTAGGGTGGATTAGAGTACCTTGTTTATGTTGAAAATATGATGTGAAAACGAAGGAAACACGGACATGCTAATGAATCGCATTGTCGTTATATTGTTGCAATTGGATATCGAAATCAAATATATTTCAACGCAAAAGAATAACTTAAGAGCTATCTATAAAAAAAAAAAACATTCTCACTATATCAAAATACGTAAAACATTTGGAAGAAATGCTGTTTTCGAATTGCAATATTCTGCCACCACAAGAATTATAATTACTGTCCCATTGATATGACACCTACATATAAAAGTGAGACATTTATGCATGCGATTGTATACGCAATGGAGGCTTGCGTTTCGTTTCACAAATGGAAAACACATCAATATGTGTGAGCGCCGAACATTTAAAACAATCTTATTTGCAAATTTCACTTGTTTTAAAGCCATCCGCCATAGGCATATTCAGTCCCTGAGGTTTTTTTTCCTCCAGTGATACTTTTTTGGTCATAAGGCTCCGCAATGTTGTTGATTTACGTTATAGTAGTTTCCAATCAGGAAAAACGTTCTGAATAAATTTTTCTCTCTTACAAATCATCCGAAACATGTTTCACAAATTTCGGTCGATAATTTTCCTCTAGTAGACTAACGTTTTGTCTGCGACGCGAGTTTTGTCGCTCATGAAATTGGAGAAGTGCCAGCTTCGACATAAGTAATAATCACAATTCTTTTTTTTTTTTTTTTCAATTTTCAATTAATTCTGTGTCACTTATGAGAAAATGTCGAAAGTCCTTTCAGATTGATGTTTAATTTTGTTGAGTTTCAGGTTTTTTTAAAGCACGTTTAGATGACAGAAAATTGTTTTTTATTTGGAGAGCCTAAAAAGTGTTTCAAACGGCAAAATATCCAGTTGGAATGTAGAGCCTTTGAAATAGAAGTTATTTCTTGTTAAAGCGTCGCTCATATGAATAAAAAGAAGTGGCACTTACGAAAGCGCAGTTAGTCAGAGCTAAACACATTCCATTCCGCCAAACAAACATTAGAAGCACATATTTTTCCTCCACCGCCCTCCACCAATTTGCTCCAACTCTAAATTGTCCATTTCCCAGGTGAATTCCAGTTCGTAACTGTCGTAATTTATCTCCCAAGTGCCATTAGCCCGTCACAGCTTCAATCATTCTGACTTTTACTCTCTTGCACGTGTAAAATATAGCGAAATTCGCATCCTCGTCCAAGCCAAGCGAGTCGTTGTTTCCTTTTTTTCAGCAGAATCTATGCTAGATTTATGTGTCATCCCAGCAAACAACAAAGGGCACCTGAAAGCGACGATGACGAGGACGTTTTTCCAGCTTCCATTGTTATTTTATATCATTTGCTCTACTCCCGGACGACTTTTTCGTACAATTTATGAACTGGATCTGTGCGCACGGGCACTGCAGCACTTTCCGGCTGCCGGCATCAGAGCGGATTCGTGAAAAATGACACTTGTTTCAAAGTTTGCACCCTCGCTGACTTTGGCGTACACGAGAGTCACCTTCGTTTAGTTTCCAGGGAACTCTTTTCGGCATGGTTGGGATATATCTACAAAGGCGCACGCGGTGTGGCTGCTTAGGATCACGAAATAACGGAGGATGGCTGTGCCACGGCGAAGGTCTTGGATTTTGTAGCTTAGTGTAAATTTGTCCCGTTTGATTAAGTACTGCGGGATGGAAGTTTGTGGTTAGGCACAGAGCACGTTCTGAGTGATTTAAAGTTTAATTAAGTTAATTATAGCTTTCTAAACGAGTCTTGTTTTACCCGAAATTATTTATGAGGCTAACAGGGAATACTCTCTTGGCCTATACATAGTTAATTAGCATATTTAATGCTGCATAGTATATTCCACCGTTTATATTACTGGTGTTTTTATTTTGTTTTATATTATATCAAATTTAGACATATATTACGATGTTGTACCTCGAAACGTATTATGAAAAATATAGGACACATACTTTTTCCCTATCATATGTTTCATAGGAATAGTTTGTTATACAGGGGCCACTGCACCCTGAAATAAAAAGTTCCTAGTAATCTAATGTTGAAAATAAATTCTTACTTGTTTCTACTTTGCTCTTTCAATTTTGAATGAGCAAAGAGGGACCCAATCGAGCTCACCCTCTTCTGGAAGTGCTGCCTCGAGATGCTGCGCGTATACAGTGGTGACCAGTGTTGTCATTTGCCTTCATTGTATGATTTATCCAGAACTTTTTTCAGTAAACTTATTGCAATGTTCGTAATGGTTCCCTAGTTTCCTTTATTATTTATACTGAAGCAAACCACTTAATAATCTGGAAGCGTATCCTTCGACGACAATCCATTTGGGATTATTCGTTCATTTTATGCTACAAAACTTTACTTTCTACTTGATGCTCCGAACACTGATACATGACCGTCACTCAACAGGAGCACATTTAACTTTGCAAATGGCCTACCTATTCCAATTACTGATACAGACACCAAGGTTGGTACATCGTCCAGTTAATTTTTCCATTTTTAGCTCCTACAGTATGTATGTATAGAACAGATTTTCAATTTGAAATTGAACAACGACAAAATCAGAAAAAATATATTAAGCTCGTTTAGTGGAATGTATTAAACCGTCTAAGACGAATTATGTACTGTCCATTTAATTCCACCAGTTAATTTTCGTTATCTTTGCAGATACGTATTTCGACCACAACTGTGTGGTCGTCTTCAGTGTCTTGTACTTGACTCGACTCGACTCGACAAGTCGAGTCAAGTACAAGACACTGAAGACGACCACACAGTTGTGGTCGAAATACGTATCTGCAAAGATAACGAAAATTAACTGGTGGAATTAAATGGACAGTACTTAATTCGTCTTAGACGGTTTAACGACAAACTGTTTGATTAGAAATTGATTACCCCCACAATTTTCCTGTACCCTGCAAGTGTAACGCAACAGACATAATGAAGTATGTGTTTCATTCAAAACCTGGAATTTGTGTTTTGCTTTTGGAAGCACTACCAAGCCGGTTAGTTTGTGGGTAAATTACATATATGTTCTGCATAACGTTCTGCACTGGTTGCTCATTGGAAAACATGTTTCAGATTCACATGCACACATCATTCTGGTCATGGTTATAAAAATTCAATTGATTACTTCCTACGTCCCAAGAATTGAGCAACATCAAAAATTTAATTAATGTGATGTACAACTTGAACAAGACCATGAATGTTGTTTGTGGAATTCAAGCAACACAAGTACAGTGCAGGGCTATTTTGAATCTTCGATTGGCGAAAGTTGCTTCATTGACTTCATCAGTTCAGTTCGTCGAGCCTCCCAAAAAAAGTAGTGAATAGCCTAAATACGTACACATTGTGTACCAACAAGGTAAAACAGCTGAACCTGTCAACGCAAGCAACGTGCAATCTATGCTGCTATAGTGCTATGGTAAAATGCCCAATAGTGAACCCCCTAGTAGCAGAATTTTGCTCTTCCTGTCAAAAGGAGTAGAAATTTTCAACACATTAAACGTGCTTGATATCTACTAACAAGTTCTGCTTCTCCTCTTTACGATACATAAAACACTCAAAAATACGACATTATTCGTTGAAATTAACATTTTAAAGTCTGACTGAATTCGCCCTATAGCAGACCCCCTGGTGGTCTATAATAGGAAATTGCTTCCCTATAGTCGACACTTCATTTGATTTTCATGTTTTGTTTCGGGACGTTTTTCTTCCCTATTATGGACCCCCAAAAAATTCCTATAATGGACACTTTTGTGCTCATTTTTTATAGAATTTTAGAAAATTATCAAATTTTACTTCCCACAGCATTTCCAATGCATGTAATCAAATCACAGGACTGTGAGGTAGGTTTTTTCGATGGAATTTCATAGCAAAATGTTTACATTGTGCTGTTATAATGCAAAAATGGCTGGAGGGTCCCCTATTGGTTGGGGGTCCACTATTGGGCACTTTACCCTATATGCATAAGTGAAATTCGTAATGTACGTGCATCCTCGGATGTCTTCGAAAAAATAATTCGAACCTGGCTCTCAAACACCTAGCCTAGCCCTGGGGTCACCAAAAGCCAATAGTAACGGAAAATTCGAGAACAAAGTAGAGTTGCAAGGTTGGCCACATCATTCGTGGGGACGTTAGACATGACAAAAAAAAAAATAACATTCCTATTATTTTCCTATGAACGCAATGTAACAAACGATCAATAATGTTGGTCATCTGATCCATTATTTTGTTCATATGATTCATAATGTTTTTTACAAGGAAGAATGCATTTACGCACGACCCAATACAATAACACATGTGCTTAGTAGTGTACAGGAGTGTTAGTATATAACTAAACTCTTTAAAATGTTGATGATATGATCCATACGTTTGGTCATATGATACACAGATTTAATTTTTTTTGGATTAATTATTAATAGTTTTAGTGGCTTTCTTTCCAAGCGCTTTGGATCATATTACCAAAATGATTACCCAACTGAAAAAAAAATATGGATCGAATGACCAACTTTATAGATCGTCACCACGTCTAAAAATGTCTAAAATTTAATTTTTATGGATTAAACATAGTTTTGTATGGATCATTTTCAAAAGATTTATAAATCATTTGTTATCACTGTGTGCCTGTGACCGTTATTAACGAAAAAAAGTCCACCCATTCTCCCCTTTCAAAAGATATAAAATCCAGTCGTCTGCTATGAAAATTTCAAAATATTTCATCTAGGGAATCGAAAGTTATAGCAGTTACAAATTTAATGATTTTTGACGTTCGATATTTCACTAAATGAAATTGTACTAAACTCGTCTCATGACAGTGAAATATTTCTTAAATAGTTTCAGTCTTTTAAAATTTCTCATTTTCTCACCTGGCTTTATGGAAATGCGATGATTTTCTCTTCTAGTTCTAAGTCGGATACTAGTATTCCCTGTGTCAGTTAATTTATGTAGTAAATGCATTAAAGTAAATGCATCGTAGTTCAGCAAGTCAGTAAAATCGTTGAGACGTTCCGGAGTGGTGCATATATGCTTTTTCCGTCTACCGTTCTCGGAAAAGGCGGTTTTCCTCGTGTGATCTAGCCTTTCCCATTTTTATTCTAGAACTCGTTTTCGTACCACTGCTTGAATCAAACTGGATGATGGTTGAATAACTGACAACAAATGATGCACATTGTTGTTTAAATGTTGGTTACTAGTCTTACTAACTACCCAGTACCCATGAAAGACAAAATTGTTTCAGCGCGGTATTCTATGTTACCAACTATTATCATATTTAATAAAAGCAGAATCATCATACAGAGTGTAGTAACTTGTCTGTCATAGACAATATTCACACTTTGGTATGATTAGGAAAATGAAGTGCAATAATTTTGTAATTTGAATACTGTATTGTGGTTGTATTGTCTATTTTGTCATTGATATTAGAACAATGTTATCTCTAACATCCTTTGTTATTTTTCTTCTATTATTCAAAGAATAGGTTTTAGGTTATAGTTGATTGAGGTTGCAAATTGCATATTCAATGTTAATTGATTTGGATGAAATCCGGAGGAAATTTACGGTATATATGGTTGTATATTAATGAAATACCGAACGCAAAAATCATTAAATTTGTAACTGCTATAACTTTCGATTCCCTAGATGAAATATTTTGAAATTTTCATAGCAGACGCCTGGATATTATATCTTTCGAATAGCGAGTTCAAAATGGATGGACATTTTTTCATTAATAACGGTCACATGCACACCGTGTTATACGTTCATATGAAAATAGCAAGGATGTTACACCCAACCAGCGACTGTTCGATTTTCTACCTATAACCTGTATAAGATCTGGGTATAGGCTATCTTGGTAGATTCTAATACAAAAAATGTAACAAAAAAATGCTCACAAACAAATATTGTGAGAAAAGCTTGCAAAATTATATCGATATCTCCCTTACTCGATATTCACTAAGTCGAAATAATTTTCCAATGCATTTTAATTTCGCTAACTCGATGTTGTCAAATACAGTACATGCACGATATAGTTAGAAGTTAAAAGTAAAAAAATATAAGCGGGAAGTGAGAAGTGAGAAGTCAGAAATTCTAAGTGAGAAGTGAGAAGCGCGAAGTAAGAAGTGAGAAGTGAGTAGTAAGAACTCAAAAAGTGAGAAATTAGCGGTAAAGAGTGATAAGTTAGAAGTGAGAAGTTCGAAGTGAGTAGTGAGAAGTGAATAGTAATAAGGCAAATGTGAGAAATGAAACTTTAGAAGTTAGAAGTGAAAAATGGTAAAAGAGTAATGAGAAGTCAGAATGAGATATGAGAAGTTATAAGTGAGAAGTGAGAAATGAGAAGTGAGAAATTAATAGTTAGAAGTAAGAAGTGAGAAGCGAGTTGTGCAAAGAGAGAAGTAAGGAGTAAGTAGTGAGAAGTGATAAATGTGGAGTGAGAAGTGAGAAGGGAGTAGTAAGAAGTGAGGACTTAGAATCCCAATTATCATCTCTTACCAGTACTGATAGTTTTCGTGACTGTCATGTGAAAGCGAAAACAGTTGCATTATCATTTTCAAAAGACCAAATGAAAATGTAGCGGGCCCCTGGTCACCTGTCGGATTACAAGCAATCATGATGGGAATATTGCTTTGTTTTGATATCTAAATTTCGTAATAGTATTAATAGATATGTGCAAATTACGATTAATAGTCGATAAAATGATTATATTGTTCCTGATTATCGAGTAAGAAGTAACATTATTGAAGAAGAAACAGCTTGTTTATAATTGTTTCATGCGCTTTTATGAAATTTTCTGTGAAAATTTGGCAGAATTCCTTTCATTGTTTATGTTTTCTATAAAAACGGGAGAGAATAAAATGTAAATATCGCGCGACCTCTCTCAATGAAAATGAAAATCTTAGTACTGTCTCTCACTTCTGGTTTTCTCACTATTCACATCCTACTTTTTACTTCGAAAACCACTTTCTTCTCACTTCTCATTTCTCAATTTCAACTACTCACATGTTACTGCACGCATCTCTTCGATTGCTGGTTTGTTGGTGTGAAGTTGTTCGAACAACCATTTGACAGTTGGCGCTCGGTTGAAAAACCACAGCCTCTTTGACTTTTTATTTGACCTGTCCGGACGGAATCAAAGTTCCCCGAACATGTTGTAGTGAAGTTGTAATTACGTCGCACAAGCCTCCAAATACTTTTAGGAGATTTGTGTTCAAATTGGTGCGTCGGTCATTCATGTGTGATATTGTTGGACGAATAAATTGAGTATTCGTGTCATGGTTTGTAGAACATGGTCGATGGTTGACTAAAGGAGGGTTGAGTCAATGTTGGTCAATTGTTGAGGACACTCCTCGCGTAATCCAAACTCAAAAGTACTCACGTTTTCAAGGGAACACCACTCAATACGGAAGCAACGCACAACTATCATTTTTATTATTTCACGCATGCTGCGACGCAGCAAAGCAGAAATAGTAAAAATGACAGTTGTGCGTTGCTTCCGTATTGAGTGGTGTGCCCTTGAAAACGTAAGCACTTCTAAATCTGGATTCCGTGAGGAGTGCCCTTAAAGCGATACACAGTGGCGTGCCCTCATACAAATCCCGGACAAAACCTGAAATTGCGTTCAAAGCTTCACCACTGAGTAATTTTGAAACGTTGAATTAGTTTTGAGGTTAAAATGGTTATCCGACATACTTTATGTTATCCAAGGGCTTCCGCAAGCCCAAGCCCTAGGATCTAGAACAAAGACAGCGTCCTCATTCTAACATTGCACCAGTCAATTTCCCGCTTTGGTGCAGCTATGCGCAATTCACCACACTAACCACCGGAAAGTAGACAAAAAAATAGATTTTAATACATAATACCAGATCTTTTCGAATCTTTCCCAAAAAAGTTTAGCCAAAATTTTCCCATACATATTTGTTCGGGAGACACTTTGACAACTTCAACAAGACACCAAAAATTAAATCTTCAAGCTACAATAAAAAAACCAGCTTAAGGTGGTTATACAACAAAGCCACAAATCGGCCATCTTGGAAACCATGTGTTTTTCTAGTGATTTTTCAAGAGCACGATTTGAGAAAACCTTAATGCCCATGGGTATGAAACATCCGTAGATCGTTTGCTTACTCATGCTTAACAATCGACTTTAATCTCAGAATTGTACGAAAATTATTGCGCTAGATTTGAACTTTTGACAATAGTAGTAGAAAATCGTGTGGTGAATTTGAAATTCACCACATGGCTTGATTGTATAATCACCTTAATCCACCTACAGTGAGATTTTGACCCTTCCTTAGTCGTAAGGAAATATTGTCAGACTCAATATTTAAAACGAGATAAAACAACTGAGCTTCCCACGGCGATTGAACGTATAAAGTAACAAATTAGTTGCTTACCAAAAGGCGTATTTCATGAGTTGAGTGACAACCAAATGAATGATAACGCACTGTATGTCAATCTGCATATCTATCAGGCGCTCGTCGGATTGAATAGCTATTGTAACATGGTTATTAACTATCGTAACGCTGGTGAGATACACGCTAAAATGAACTAATCAAAATTGAGTCGAATCCGACTCATTTTCATTTAAAACGGGTCAACTCAAAATTTTAGTAAAAATGATGATTTCGTAAAGGTTAAGCATGGCCTTCCATGGTTTTTGATGCGACAGGTGGGAAACAAGTTTATCTATCTGAGTGCATTTTACGGCAAACTGATTCCTAGTTTAAGTGCAATCATCATTTTATTGAACTAGTATCTTATACTCAAATTTTGAGTTGTCCCGTTTTTAATGAAAATGAGTCGACTTCGACCAGATTTTGAGTAGTTCATTTTTAGCGTGTATACATATATGTACTCGTAATTTCCAGAGACCTCGATATTAATTAATCCAGAACTAACTAAATCAGTCATTGATCTGGACGAAACTCAATAGCGTTCAATAATAACATATATTTCGCCTTATGGATGCCTAATTTTGTAATACTAATCTTGTTTAATACCTTAAAAATGAGTGAGATTTTTAAGTTGGTAAATTTTGGGATTTGCACACATACATGCATATAAGTGGTGTATTAGCGTCTCAAAACATGCTCACATTTGCTATCTAGCTTCCATTGACGAAATTTTTGAAATCCTTTCAAATTTTTACGTTTTTGCTTTTCTGAGAAGATTGTTTGGTACATGCTTCTATATGTTCCTCAATTAAAATCAATTGTTTCTTTGAAACAAATCAGAAAAATATGCATATTTCCATATCATATCATTTGTCATAATTATATTTTGAATATTAAATTGAATTTGTTCCAAATGCCATACATTTTACTTTAATTGAAGAGATTTATTAATAGATTAATACGTAACACGCCTGCGTAACGCATACAAAGCGAAATTATATACACTTCCGAAGGAAGGGTCAAAAATGGAACTAGCTCATTCAATATATATGTTAAATTAAAAAAATGGGCTTCACGAAAAGTATTATGAGGTTTTGTCCGGCTTTCCGTCACTGTGCGATGTAGCGGGCAATCGCCCAGGATATAGATTTTTACTATCGGTTCGTTGCACTAGCCCAGATGCACAGTACTCCTTACAAGAAAGGTTAAAATTATCTTTACTATTTAAAAGGGAAGCATCTGTAGGTTTATGCATTTCGCAAAGTGCGTTATGTAGCGTACACACGGTCAAACATGTTGGTCCAACATTAACTACGCCCCACCAAAATGCTTCGGTTCCTGCTGTGTTTGACCTGTTGTAACCGTTGGTCCCAATATGTTGCTTGTTGGCTCCTCCACAAGCATCCTTCTCATTATTCCACGTCGCCAGTGAGCCTCTAATTCCTTTACCCCACCCTAAAAAAAATAAATATTCGACGTTACAACCTTACTGGCGACGTACATCCGATTGTAGCGCACCATGCTCGAGACAAACGACTTCTTCCATACTACCCGTTACAGAAAACCAAATGTACGATACCTTTTCAGCGGTTTGAGCAGCCACCCATTCCGTGCCTTGGTGGTCAATTTTATGATCAACGCGGAATGGTTGCCAAGATTGACGAACCGCCGAAGGGTAAATTTCGGGTTCTCTTAATCAATACCGAAAGGAAATGAAACCTAGGTAAGAGATCGTCAATCACTTGGATCATTCGACAAGTAACTACCAAATAATAACGTCGTGTGCATGCAGCTATTTTTTCTTAAATATATTCACGTGGTGAAGTTAAGGTGCCTTAAATTGCGTCTTGTTCCAGGGCAGTACTAGTAGATCGAGAAAACAATAACGTAGTGCTAGTGTAAAAAGGATAAGCCTCAATCGACCGTGTAGTAAAGCACGGAAAAGAATAAATAATAGAGAAAAGGTAATTATAAAAAAGGGTGTACGGTGAGAGAAAAACGGAAAGTGGTGTACTAATGACCTGATTAGGTCCAAATCGGGCCTTTTCTTTTACAACCCTCGTGCGAGGGACATCTTTTCTCCGCAGCGGTCCCTAGAGCCCGATTCGAGAGTCAAAAGTGGGCGACACGGAACGCCGTGGGTACAGAAAGCCACCTCGGCGGCCATTTTGGAATCGACTTCGGCGAAGACGAGCGCCATCTTCCTAAAAACGTGGACTTAGAAATAAAACGTGCATATAGGAGTTTAGCATTCCTGACATCCACTCTGCCGTTCGATTCGGCCTTCCTACGTCCATCGCCACCGCAGTGCAGCACTCCGCCGTTCGAATCGGCCTCACTACGCCCATTGCTACCTCAGTGCGGCACTCCGTCGTTCAAATCGGCCTTGCTACGTCCATCGCCACCGCAGTGCGACACTTCTCCGTTGCAATCGGCCTCGCTTCGTCCATCGCCACTGCAGTGCGGCACTCCACAGTTCAAATCGGCCTTCCTACGTCCATCGCCACCGCAGTGCGACACTTCTCCGTTGCAATCGGCCTCGCTTCGTCCATCGCCACTGCAGTACGGCACTCCGCCGTTCGAATCGGCCTTCCTACGCCCATCGCCACCGCAGTGCGGCACTCCGCCGTTCGAATCGGCCTTGCTACATTCATCGCCACTGTAGTGCGGCACTCCGCCGTTCGATTCGGCCTCACTACATTCATCGCCCATCCTCCAAACGAATCCAGCCAATCAACAATGCTAGCCAACGAGTCAACCAGTCTCCAAAGAAAGCGTATGTACATTGTACACCCTTTAAAACTGTTTCTCTCATTAGCCCTAATATGGGCAAATAAAAAAGCATGTAAAATGATTCATTTGGCTAAATTATTCAAACAGTCGCATTCCTTAAGGTTTTTTAAGTTCACCTAATCCCTTTTGTACTGCAATTTCCACTTTGTCGTTTCCGCAGTAAGAGTTGTCGTTTACCGTAGATAAGATGACACATTCTTCGGACAGGTCCACCAGAGCACCAACTTTTCAAACTCAATTTTTGACATTATCCATGTGTTTTCCATATTTTACAATACCTAAATCATCAAATAAAATATTTGGTATGTTATTAGTTTGACGAAAAATAAGTTTTTGACTAACAATTAGTTTAATTGATAATATTGAAGAGTGACAGCTGCTTAAGTGCTTAGACATACTTTCCCTAATTGTCTGTAATTTGGGTTTTGATGCATTAATTTGTACTCTGTTGTCACCTATTGAAAGAAGAAAAGGTATAGAATCTGTGCCCTATGTGAAATTTGATTTGAAATTTAAGAAAAACTGATTTTCGGCAAGGTAAAATCAGTCACTAAAAAGCGTTATAACGTCACGAAAAATTGACTGTTTTAAATTTTCTGAGAAGTACATATAAGCCTTGAATTCAAAATTTCGTATGCTCTTTGTACTCAAAAAAAGCTTTGTTTTGGTGGTTATAGAAAGAAAATCGGTGGTAAATAGCCTGAGTTTCACCTAGGTAAAGTTTGTGTTGTAACGTCACGGAAAACATTCTTCATAAAGCCTACGGAGCTTGTAACATGTCCGGACAGATTGACTTAATTTGTGTTCAGCTCTAGGTTGAACATATAAATATAAATATAGAAAGCGAGTTTTCAATTGATGTGATATAGGGTGAAGTAGTGCTTAGGCGATATCACCCATTTCCGTCGGAATATGCAGGACAAGTGAAAAATCTGTTGAATTATTCTCTGTAAAGTAAAATAAAGCGGGTACTAACAAAAATGCACAACATAGTGCTATTTTTTTCACATTGAATAAATACAACAGTGATGGCAATTGATATTTGCCCACAGTACAACCAGCTATATTGACTTCTAATCTAGACTTCTAGACTTCAGGGAATAGTTTCAAAGCTCGATGAAATGCGTTTGCACCTCGCAGACTCCGATGGCATTGAAATTTGCTCTCGAATGCCTTTGCATTACAAGCAGAAGCAATGAAAGCGTAAACGGCTACTTCGATTTATATTTAAGAAACACTAATTAATCCACCTAGTGGTGATGATGACTTTCTCGCCGTTCAAAACGGTTGAGAAATATATAAGAAAAGTCTGAAATAACACTGATTGGTGGAAAGGTCTTATTTTAAGATTTGCTTATACGCAATGTGAATTGTCCTGCCAAACGCAACTTGTTGCAACTAAACCGGACAAGCATAAATGCCGAAAAGTGATTTTTTAATACAGGTTTTGTATTTTAGTATTTTGGCCATAACTTTTGATCACATAGTTCGATTTTGTCAATTTTCAATAGGAAACAATGAGACAGGATTCCCGTCGAATGCAACTTAACATGAGCAAATTGGATAAGGTTATGATGAGTGATATAATGAGTGAGTTTTAGTTTCATGGTTTTAGTGCATATTTTTTTTTATTTTGGCCAAAACATTTAATCCCATAGTGCGATCGGGCCAATAAGATATAATGGGACAGGATTCTCCGTCGATTGCAATTTGTCACGAGCAAATTGGTTGAAGTTAAGTGCCCGAAAAATGAGTGATATTTTCTTGCGCACAGACACACACACACATACATACACATTATCGCAGACATCACCTCAATTCGTCGAACTGAGTCGATTGGTATGTAACACTATGGGTCTCCGGGGCTTCTATAAAAGCTTATTTTGGAGCGAACATATACACCCAACCGGTGATTGTTAGATTTTCTAACAATTCTGTATAAGATCCTACCAAAACCTGTATAAGAACTGGGCATATGCGAAATTGTTAGATTCTATAGTTTGGCTATAGCCTTCACGTTTACTTAGTATACGAGAAAGGCAAAAAGGGCACATCAATGAATAGACTATCGTAGAATCTGATTTAGGTCTTTTCAATGATGAACTTATATTTATAAAAAAATATCAATATGAGATGTCGCGGTGTAGAAGTCTGGGCGTCAGTAAGTCAATGCGACTGCATCTACATGCTTCCGATACCAATGAAATGTGACACCATCAACGATGGTGTTGATAAACAATACACTTATCAGATAACTAATGTTAGATTTCTTGAAGTATCTTGTATTTTGCGTGGAATAAACAATCTGTCAATACAATTTTTCAGATCTTGTCTTGCTATTGCAGTTATCTTCAGTTTGGCGTTTGAAAACCCAAGCATCAAAGCATGCGTTTAGAATATGATGTCTAACGTCACACACTTCCTTCTACTATCACGATATAATTTATCATTTGATTTCAAATGTATTTTTTCATAAAATATTCAATTTCAGCTATGCCGCAATGTTTACATAAGACCAAATACTGGGTATTATGCTCGAACGATCAGGGTTTTGTTTCTACTTGGTGGGATCTTTGCAAAGAAACCAAAATATGTGTTCCAGATTGCATATTTGGGCATTGGATTTGACGCTCCGTGCCATTGATTAAAAACCAGGATTTCGTCTAATAAATTATCGAATATTATATCTTCCTATTTTGGTGCAATAACAAACTATACGGATCAAAAACTTATGTTAAAATTGATTTTATAGTGGAATACTTTTTTCGTGACGTTACAACGCATTGAAAAACCTGTTTTTAGAGTTTAACCATGTTTAAGTCGAGGTACAAAGTCACGAACTCACGCGCGTTGTAACGTCACTTGACACTTGATTACATCCCAGAAAGCCATTTTCCTACACATATTCGGTGTTTATATATCTATTTGATCCAACATTTTATAAGGATTTAGAATATGTGATAGTATGCATTTGTTTACTGATGTTTTATGCAAGTTTTCTCCTAAAAAACATTTAAAGGTTTGTCAAAACGCTGTAACGTCACACCGGAATGTGTCAGATATTCCTTGATGGTAGAAATTAGGTGTTACCGACCCCAACGGTAAGTTTGTCAAAATTTGAGGCTCCTGCTGGAGTGAGTGCATGTTGGAGTGCAACGATACTATAGAATAAGACGCAGTGCTCAGCATAAATTCCCATAAAATTTATCCCGTCGGAGCAGCCGAGAGGCTACACTATGTGAAGTTGTTTTAACAACTATTTGCCAGCGGCTTGGTTGGAAAAAATCAAAGCGGTTTGAATTGGTGGGGGCGAAGAGTTGATTGAAAAGTATCCAGGTTTTTACGCAGCTAATGCTATAAATTTTTATTCACCTCTTTTGACATTTGCCTCGTCTACTATTATAATTTTCATGATTGAATCGAAGAAATTGAATTGCTCTGCTATTTTAGAAAAAGTTGTGTATTTACATATGCTTCCAAAGTTTACGCTTGGAGTTAATTATTTCATATTGCTAATAATATTTTCCCTAATACATAACTACCAGTTCTCTAGGTCGACCGGGTCTGGAAAAGCTATCTCTGCTTGGAGGATCGATTGAAGTTACTTCTCAGACGTTTTGGATATTATGCTGAAGTTAGACAAATAAATTCGTACTGGAAATCTAATTCGCATGAGAATGTTGGCGATTGTTATTCTATTGGTGTTCATGGTCACAACAATTTTACTAATTGTATTCTAAGATGGTTTAATATAAGATGTCTTTTTCATTGGTTTTCTACTTGAGCTAGGTTTGACTGGAAGTCTGGCCTAATTTTTGCCTGAAGGATAGTTGTCATAGCTGACGTGATCTTGGTTGTGATGCACAATAAATAAAATTCATGCTGATTTACTTATTTCTTCAAAAAGAAAAATGATCGAGAGAAGTGATTTTGTTTGCTGGTTTAAAGAGATAAAAATAAAAAAGTATATGATGATGATAGGTCGAATCAGAGAGAGACCCAGACATTATTTTGATCAGTTATTAATTTATTAAAAAAAAATTCAAGCAATATATGTTAATACCTTAATACTGTTTGTTAAGTTTTATGAAAAAATATAATACCTCTGAATAAATATTGCACTATTCCAGCATTTATTCAAGCCTTTTTTCCTGGTCACAAATCGTAATAAATTTGCATAACATGATTACATTCTGGTCCGAATTCCGGTCACTTGATTTTGATTTTCTTCCGTTTTCCAACAGATTAGCGAACGTGTAGTATTCCCCAAGCTCGTTGACCATGAATTCTTACTTTTGGGAGTGGATAGCGAAACGCTTTCGGATTTCAATATCACTTTTAATTTGCTATACATTGAAATAACAAATTGTAAATAAACAAAATCCAATATGAACCTTAACATATGAATACATTGAATGCAGGGTAATACAAACCAATATCTTCATGAGCTTCTGAGTCGAAACACTTTGAAAGTGGATAATAGCCTGGGACATGGATATATGAAAAATAAATTTTCGTTCCTCATATTTTTCAGAAGCCTTTTGGGTCTTACAATGCTTGTGCGAAATTTCAGATCAATCGGTGAAACTATATTTTAGAGCCGGCGATTTTAATTTTCTATAGGAATTACTATGGGGAAATTTACCTATACAAAGAAAAATTCCCAAGGTGTCCCATCTCTAACGATAAATCGATCCAACTACGTCATAGGAAATTTTACCAGCAAACTTTCAGTTGAAGACCGCAAAGTGATGCGACGCTCGTGAAACATGTTTTTTAACATAAAACTAATTGTTGTATGAACGCAAGGCTCATTGTACTTTTGTTCCAGCATCACTGCCATCTGCTGCTTACTGTTGTTTGTACGAAGCACCACTTTGCGTGGAGGATTCGCTAGCATGAATGAAAAGCGGGTTACTAGGGTTACGTTTATAGGCCTTGCTGTTTGAGTCTCCGTCCTTCTAGGTAGAAGAAATTCAACCAAATTTCAATGAAGGTGTGATTAACAAAGAGGGGCATGTAACACACACTTTCCACCCATTAATGCAACGAAGCGACTATAGAGGCGAGGTATAGGTGGGGGCTTCTAATTTTCGTCGTCAATAGTTCGAAGCTGGTCTGAGTGGGAATTTTTTTGATACTGGTATTCTTTAGGAAATTCTTTATATTTCCATATTCTTGTTTTCGAGTAGCTTTCTGGTGTTTCTAGAAAACTGAAATATGATTCTTGTGATACTGATTTCAGAATAATTTATTGAAGTTGGGTTGCTTCTTTGATATTTGATTGATTTGCTAATAATTCAAATCAAAGACTTGAATTGTAACTAATTTTCAATTTTTTTAGAGGTTATTCCTTTGACTTTCATACAAACTTTCTTTCAGCCGTGTATATTTTTAAATTATGAAATGATGATTTATTTATTTAGTTTACATCTAAACAGTAATGATGTTGATAGGTAATAGTTATATTTTAAAATCACAACTACTATACAAATAGTTCTTAATATCACCGTTGATGTTGTACACGAATATTTTGAGTTCATATGTAGGAATGTGACATAAAATAGATTTAATAAATATGCTTTAAACCAAAATTCAATAAAATCACTTGTTTATTAATATACTTGAGACAAAAGAGCCATTTCAAAACAACCTTTCAAATAGATTAATTTTAAGTGCTTTCAAATTATTTTCTATGGGAAAATATATTATCCATTTCTATAAGATCGTTATAATTTAGTTTTTTAGTTTATTTATTTATTTATTCTTTTCCATCAACTTAAAATAGCCCCAATGATGTTGGTAATAGTTGCAGAATTATATAATTGATTTCTTTGCTAAATTTGTTTAATTGAATATCCATGATGTGACGTTGATTTAAAATGGCATGTGATGTAAATTTTGATGTGAAAATCATCTCTCATGCAATCTAGATTTTTTCTATAATCTGTATTAAAGATATTTTCAACTCGAGGCAAAACAAATCTAGGAATCTCCTAAACTATTTCACAATTTAGAAGTCATCGATTTGAATAATCGGCATTTCAATCAAGTATCAACGCAGTAGAGCAAGTTCATTAAATTATTTTCTTCGGAAATCAGTATCACAACTTATGATTCACAACTACACAGCAAATAGTTTTGAAAATTCAACGACTTGTAAAATTGCTGCTAATTCCATCAAACGAATTAATATTTGATATTCAATTAAATTTGACTGAGTTTTACATGCAGGCACAGTTTGAATTTATATCGATTTTAAGGAACAATAAGATTGATTAGATATTGCGTTTATTTTACATGCTCAAAAGATGTGCATAAACATACATTTAAAAACCCAACATATTTTTATATAGGAACATATAGGAATATAGATATAAATATCAAAAAGATTACCAGTACCAAAATAAATCCCCGCTCAGACCAGCTTCGAACTATTGACGTCCCGATTCAGAGGCCCCAACTAATACATCGCATCTATTATCGCTTCGTTGCATGATGTGTGGAAAAAGTTCGCTACATGCCTCTTTTTGTTAATCAAACCTTCATTGAAATTTGGTTCAATTTCTTCTACCTAGAAGGACGGAGACTCAAACAGCAAGGCCAATAAACGTATCCCCAGTAACCCGCTTTTCATTCATGCTAGCGAATCCTCCACGCAAAGTGGTGCCTCGTGCAAACAACAGCAAGCAGCAGGCAGTGATGCTGGAACAAAAAGTACAATGAGCCTTGCGTTCATACAACAATTAGTTTTATGTAAATAACATTTTTCACGAGCGTCGGATCACTTTGCGGTCTTCCAATGAAAGTTTGCTGGTAAAATTTCCTATGATGTAGTTGGATCGATTTATCGTTAGAGAATAATGGGACACCTTGGGGATTTTTTCTTTATAAAGTTAAATTTCCCCATAGTAAATCCTATGGAAAATTAAAATCGCCGGCGCTAAAATATAGTTTCACCGATTGATCTGAAATTTTGCACAAGCATTATAGGACCCAAGAGGCGTGCAAAAACCATGCAGGAAGTGAAAATAAAATTTTGTCCCACCCTAGTGGCTAACTTATTGTCGATACAATCCTTAGTTTACTATACTTGTAGAAAAATGTAAACAATTATGGATGAGAATATTATTATGAAAACTATTAAACTCTTATGGACATTCTTGAAAATGAATCGCGAATTTGAAGTCTTTTAACAATAAAATCTAATTATTCCTTAAAAATGTTCTCGCTTGCGTGATTTCGAAGCATTTTCAAGTGAAAAATTGACAGCTTTATCAATATATAGACTGTTGATTCATGGCTACTGAGACAAAACTAAAATATTCTGTACACAATATGTGTCAAAATCGATTCACCCCTTGTTAATTTATAGCTAGCGTAAAATCGCGTAACTAACATCTAGGTCACATCGACCTGGCTGTCAAAGTACTGGTACTACAAGTGTAAAACATGCACTACAACATGATGCATAAAGATGGCCAAGGATCCTTGTTGAAGCATGATTTTACAAAATAATCAAAATCAATACCAAGTTTTCAAAACGACTTATCTGCTTTTGTAAACAAAGATTCAAACGTCGATTTGTCGAATCTGATAGCACTCCCATGCAAACTAACACCATCAATGCGTAGCTGAAGGCTTCTGCTACCTGATAATGTTGTTGGTTTGCGTGGGAGTGCTATCAGAGCTTGAGCTTGATTGACTGCTCGTAGTTGCTACTCCATTATGACCAGATCAGCTGTTCTTGCACTGGGAACCAACAGATGTTTGCTCGGGACTAGCACACATCTTCAATGTACAAGTACTGGTGATCTCATTTGTTAGCCATACTGGCGCCTGCCACGTCAGAATGCAAATCAATGTAGGGAAGGGGAGGAATGATGATGCAATCACTCGCCCACTGCAAGCCGAATATACCTCTGCACTTGCCACGAGTCCATGCGGAATTTGTTGGAATTTTTGGGTTAGGCTCGAGAGGCAGAGGTCCGTCTTGGTTAACGAACTGCCAATGTGATAGATAGGAGAAAGCAACTGATGGAATTTCTAATTAGATGTAGGAAACGAGCTCTATAGTTCATTTCCAATTCTAGCAGATTACTGTTAGAATACTCAAGTTGAAGGTTTAGGAATAGTAATGGAAACGGTATGGAATCCATTTCCAGTTCTAGCGATTGATAGAACACGAGAAATATAGAGAAAGATAACAAAGTAGGAGAATGGAACGGACCTGGGATTGAACCCACGACCTCCTGCGTATGAGGCAGAAGCAGTAGCCATATGACTACCAAGCCTGCAATGCGTAGGGTGCTATCAGATTCGAAAATCGACGTTTGAATCTTTGTTTACAAAAAGCAGATAAGTCGTTTTGAAAATTTGGTATTGAAATTACTTCAGCGCCACTTTGTTGGCGTTTCGGTCGTTCTTGATGATATTGTTGGTCTAATAAATCGAGTGTTCGTGCCGCTGTTTGTGGAACGTTGTTGTGGAGTAAATATTGGTCAAACTGCATGACCGTGTATACACTGCATTAGAGCTGTCGTGTTTCAAAGTCGCTGCATTTACCACAAGAACTACCATCATTAATCTTTTTTTCTGCAGTTCCTAGGATCGATTTCCAATTCAAAATGGACGAGGGAGTCTACTGGCTGGACTGCGGAAAAACGTTTAACTAGAAATTGATTATCTCCTCTGTATTATTTTCTTCTCGCTTGTATCCAGCAGCAACGGCAGTGAGACATAGCAAAGATTGCGTTCCTATCGAAATGGATGATTGTGTGATATTGCACAGATATTGCCTTCGGGAGCAAAAGCAAATCTGTTACTGTGCGCTTGGAAGTGATTGGAACATTTCAATTTCCGGAAGTATCATTCAGTATTTGTTTATTGGGTTGACGTCTATCTACAGACGTCATTCACGACATGGTCGATTCTATTCTAATATATATGAGTGTGTTCAACCTAATTCCAAATTCCAAAATTCAATTCTTTCCTGTTAAAATCCGCTAAGCGGGATTACTTTGGATTTTCACTAAATATAATCCAGGTATTCGCTAATTATAATCCAGGTCAACCAAAATTTACAATGAGAAGAAACGTGACATTTTTGAGAGAATATTGCCCCATACTTTGTTATAAAATGTTAGGATTAACAAATCGATTTTGAAAAAAAATAGAACAATCCATCGTTCTAAAATCAAATATGGCCATACATATTTTTATCACTTGTCATAAGGCAAGTTAATACTAATCCATTTAATTTCACCACTTTGTAATCCTTACAAATACATATTCCGTCCTCAATAGTAAGGCCGTCTACAGTGTCTTGTAATTAAATCGACTTGGGAAAAATCTAAAGAACTTCTCTTAGAAAAAAATATATAACTTAGAATTGCGAAAAAATTCCACGAAACTTTCCTCTGAACCCCTCTGAATCAATTATTGTATTCAAACACTCGCAACTACAACCACAATTTTCTTTCAGAATATAAATCATCATTTCATTCCATTAGCTTGATAAACTCCTACAAGAAGTCACTTGAAATCCTAATGATCCATTTCGGTCAGATTACCGCTAAGATGGATTGATTTACTAGTTATTGTAAAAGGTTCCCCTCTTATGGCATCCATGCTAATGCTCAGCCATGCTTAAAATTATAACGAACAGAAAAAAAACATTTTGCTCCGTTCTCCGTGAGGACCGGATATTGTCATGTTTGTGCGTGCTATAACGAACGGTTCGGAAATCCCCCGAAACGACATCGTCAGCAGAATCATTTTTTTTCTTCTTCCAAAGCCTACAGCTCGGCTGGTCAGGGACTGATGCCATATGGTGTGCCATATAGACGTTAAGCCGAGAAAAACATACCAAACAACAAACTTAACTAGCACTTTTGCCCCTCTAGTGGGATTCGAATCCTTCTCGCAGGACCAGCACAGTAAATTGAAATCCTCTCTGATTCGTTTTCTATGTTGATTTTGCCTTTCTTCTGCTTCAACTTGGTCAGGTGTTTGGGATAACGGCAAAAGTTTGGTGAACCGAAAACAACAACAAAATCTCGCCATTAAGTTTTTTTTTATGACAATAATATAATATGCGTACCATGGAAAATAAATGTGTTTTCCATAAACTGCCGAGACGCTAATCTAAACAAAACAGAATTTATATAATAGTTTGTAAGGCTTTATCAATTCATTGAATTAAAGCAAAGTCATACAATAATTTATATTCTAAACTTGTAATATGTACATATTTATTTTAGTATTTTTTAATGATTCCACATCTTGTGGATACACTCGTTCCGGGATAATTATTTAGATATGTGAACGCGTGTAAACATCAGACCTGACATGTGTGGAAATTGCAATGTGGCCTCATATGTTCAGCGAGTGCTTGTTCAAACACTCGTTCACATCGTGGTTGTTTTACTGGGAAATGTTGCATGAAATCACGGCAGACCAGCTGGTGGTGGTGGGTAAACCATTCCACGTACGTATATGTGAGCAGTGCATGTAGGATTCGGGATGAGGTTCATGAAAAATAATTTAGTAGAAAACGAAGTGCTCACCTTATCGCAACATGAACCCGCTGCAATCGTGTGGGATAGGCGAACCTCACAGTAGCGGCGGCTGGAGGAGGTTAATGCTTTCGGGTTCATTTTGGGTTGGCTCCGTTTTGCTGAAAGTGGAGTTTAACAATGTCTCTTTGGGTCAAGCAGATTTCCCCTAAACAAGCACCAGCTACCGGAAACATACGAAATCGTTTAGCTGCCAACCCGTGTGGAAAAGTGATAACCTAAACAGACACGGTGGAAGTATGACCGCTGCGATATATCAAACAGTTTGTTATCCTATTAAGCTGTTCAATGTTTGTTAATATTGAGCAGCGGCTGATACTATGTACATAATAAAAAGGCACTATTGGTGTACTGGCATCGAACAAGCCACGTTTTATTAGAAGCAGCCTTCGGGTTGGAAATATATGAGAGGTGGAGAATACTATTCAATTACTCAACTGGATTTGTTTATTATCCGTTGTTTCGGCACTTTTGGCATAAAACAGTGTGGAATAAACAATAAATGTTAGTGTTTCGTTCCTAAATCAAACTGGATGTGCCCGGTAAGAGACAATTTCTCACATTCACAGTTCTATTTTTTTATGACATGTAAATAATCAAAATGCAATTATTCTTTGAAAAACGAATTTATTTGATTTGAATACTTTGGAATGGAACATAGTGATATCAATACATAATGTAACGACGGTGAATTTGTCCAATAACATAGTTCACACAATATTTTAATTCTTTTTTAGTTTTTGAGTGGTTTTTATGTTGCGAATTCGTTCTTGGACTTAGATAAACAGAATATATGGATGACAGTATATATGATAACCATCGCTACTGTGAAAGTAATACAAATAAAAGAAAATGTCGGGAAAAACAAGTATTTTGTTGAATCACTTGTCTGCTGAAATGCACAACATTTGGTTTCAGATAGTCAAATCAATAATACTGCCCATGATCACATATTTGTAATACTCTCATTTTTTGTTCATTTTGTAAAAAACCTGCGGATCGTTCAGAAAACTCAATTTACTACCTCTAATCCCACAACTGTAAAATAGGCTTTACTATCTTGCTTATCTATGGTAAGCTGGAAACAATTGAGTTTGTGGGGAGGATTGACAAACGATTTACAAAACCAATACAAATGTTACAAATATGCGATCATGGGCAGAATAGTAGTGAAGCAATTTGCGTATTAAATTCATTTTTGTTGACATAACATCCCCCACTATTTCCGCCACGCGACTTAGTGTTAATAAAACCTTTGACAGTAATTATTTGTGAGGTTTCTAAGTAAACTTTTTTCGTTGCTAATATGATGAAACTTGTATGCCGAGAAAAGTCGATCAAATGTTCAACTCGAAATGTTTCCAAACTGCACCGGGAATCGTATCCCCCTCCAGCATAGTCGTGCTTTCTTGCTGCGACTCAGCCAAGTGAAGTTTTATTTAAGCAAATTCCTCAAATATCGAAAAATTTTGGTAAACACACGAGGTATCCTTAAACACACTTTTAAGTGATTCCAGTAATATTTTTTGTGCCGACTAGACCCGCCCTAATTTACCTTCATCGTAAAACAAAATACAAGTTCGCTTCTCGTGCATCAGCAGTCAGCACGCTATATGATGCACAATTTTCCGCATGGAACCACGTGCAGCACTCTCCACTAGCTCTCTAAGCAGACGGAAATCCGCTACTCAGTCTCAATCTCACGGAAACTGTACACTCCAAGCACCTCGCAGCTTCCCAGTTCAGATGCTCACGCTACGGAACGAACGTGTTATGTAGATCGACCCCATTCCTGCCGTTTATGACTACCAGGAACGTGTGCCAGATGCCACCAAAAGGGCAAGAGAATAAATTCCACATAATAAATGAATATATTCGCAATTTCAATAAGCAAATTAATCTTCAGCATTTTAATTTAATTTAGGTTTCTTATCCCGTTTCTAGTATAACATGCGTATAACTGTATTCATTAATTGACATTAATGACAGGAAGCAAATTTACTTGAATTTCATAGGCCGTCTGATACCCCAATGGAGTTTTCTTCAGCTATAAAATAGCTATCGTTGATAAAGGGCAGGGGCAGCATTTATTTCAGTCACAGCGATTCAAATCAGTTCACGGCATGAGCAATATTTCACTCAATCACGCAAATCACGAACCAGATGGCGGTAGTGAGCAAACTACAAACTAGAGCAAATCCTAAGTTATCGCCTAGAGTGATCGATTGGCCAACTAATGAATGTTTGTATTGACCAGTAAATTAGTAAACGATGGAAATTTGACGAGTGTTATGTTTGTTTGTCTGTGGAGATATGTTTCATAATAATTCCTGAATATTATTCCAGAAATAATTCTCTTCGGTTTTCTGCCTGTTGTGTGGTCTGACAGTTAGCGGTGTTGCTTTAGGGGTTCAAGGGATTTCAGAAACTAATGCCCTTCACCGAGCTGATTTTTGGAAAATCCTGAATGAACTTCTGGATAACTTCCCAAACAATTTGCGAAAGTTTTATTATTCTGATTGTAGACAACAGTACGGGCTTAATTTCATTTAAAACTACTACAAAATTCGGATTTTACCTTGCATTTTGATTGAATGGTCGGACAATTGGGTTTTACATCGAATAAACACAAAATAAACATCGGTGGTAGGTTCTCGAGGTTTATCCTATTTCCCGCAGCAAGCCGATGAACCTTTATTTCCATCCAGTTTTATGCGAGCGGTAATGGCCGCCAGCTTGCCTGTGGATTAGACTCTTATTTGATCAATGTGGTAATGTGTGTTCAAAGTTTTATAGAACATCTGCACCAACCGTTCTGAGCATTATGACCAGTGTGGTAAATGAAAAGGTGCTGATGAAGGGAACTCACGCCTTCTTATTTACATTGATCAAATGTTCGGAACGGTCGGTGCAGTTGACCTCCACAATCGTCAATCAGAAACTAGCCGACAGGTAAACTGGCGGCCATTACTGCTCGCGAAAAATGGATTGGTGATCTCGAAGCAAAATCAGGATGAGCGCAGTCCAAACCCAGCAGCTTTGGGCTTGGAACTAGTGCGAAACTAACTCCAACTTGATCGAATAAAAAAACGTTCTGACAGCAATTAGGTTGGAACTGGTTGCAACCTAGGTTGGAACTTTTTTTTGAACAAATTCGACATTATTACATTCTCTCTCGGAACGGTAGAAAATAGGATGTAAACAAAAACAAAAAAACTCAAAGTTAATTCCCTATTTTCCGCGCATTGGAGTTTTCCTGTTGTTTGAGGATTCATTCTTAAATGTAGTTTATTACCTGTTAAGCACGCATCTTACTTTCTTTCAAACATAAGAGAGCAGATGCGTGTTTTGGTCGAAAGATCATTCAAGATTACCTTTGTTTGGGTCCCATCTCACTGCTCAATCTACGGCAATGAGAAGGCAGACTCTGCTGGCAAAGGTGGGCGCACAGGAAGGTGAGGTTTATGATAGACAATTCTCGAGCAACGAGTTTTTCCCATTAGTCCGTCAGAGTACTCTTCAAAGTTGGCAAAATAATTGGACACACAACGAACTTGGACGGTGGCTATTTTCTATAGTTCCAAAAGTTTCTGGGCGAGCGTGGTTCAGAGGTGAGGACTTAGTTCGAGCCTTCATTCGCGTGATGTCGAGACTTATGTCTAATCACTATTCACTAAACGCACATCTGTACAGAATAAACCTTGTCGATAGCAACTTATGTAGGTGCGGAGCCGGTTATGATGACATCGATCACGTAGTTTGGTCCTGCTCGGAAAATGACGCCTCCAGAGAGCAATTATTGGATACCCTTGTGGCCCGAGGTAAACAACCCTTCAGGGAAGTTCGAGGTGTTTTGGGAGATCGTGATGTTGTCTATATGCAGGCCATTTATAGTTTTCTTTGTGCTTCTGACATCAAAATTTAATATTTTGTTTTTTTTTCTTCTTTCTTCAAAGTTTTTTTTTTGTTTAGTCTCTCTTTAGTCTCCGTAGAGCTCCATAGCTCTTGCCATCCGGAAGATGCTCCCAGTCGAACCATTCCTCGAGCATGACGACACGCCACATCGTCACTGACGCCAAATGCCCGGATGAGAAGCTGAAATTTCCTTATCCCAAATCCTAAGCCCCGTCCATCCCTAAACATTGTAACTAACCTCGAGTCACCACGAGTACGCTGGCTCCTTCCCTCTTATTAACTTATAATAAAATGATATTGATTGTATATATCATTAAAGAACCATGGCTCCGTAAAGTGTTATACACGCCTGAGCCTCACAAATAAACGAACTTGGAAAAAAAAAATGTAGTTTATCTTTTTTTCTATTCGTTCTAATGATAATAAAGCAAATAGAAAGGATTGAAATGTGTAAAAAAAGATTCATTGTGTAGTGAATTATGGCTTCAAACGATAATTATATCGAGAGCTGCGACGATTTCAATGTAGGTTTTCAAATAGTATAAATCATTAGCTTTCTGTATAGTGTGCCAGGAATCTGTCCTGTGAACTAGTAGTGATTTACCTTATAGGATTATTAAGGATTATTATTAAGGTCCTTATTTATGCCGATGACATGAAATTGTACATGGAAATTTGTGATGATGCTGACTTAGCCGTATTTCAACAAGAAATTGACGATTTTATAACTGGTGCTCAAAAACCTTCTCGATATAAACGTGAAAAATGTAGCATAATTTCATTTACTAGAAAGCAGATATTACAAAACATTACCTGTAAGCTAGGCCAGGAACGAATTATACGATGCACAAAAGTGAGAGACTTAGGGTTATTATTAGACTCCAAGTTGACCTTTGTAGAACATTATAACGTCATTATTCATAAAGCACATAACATGCTTGATTCATTAAACGTTTCAGTTATCATTTCAATGACCCTTACACGATAAAAACACTCTATGTGTCCTACGTCAGATAAATATTAGAATACTGTAGCATTGTCTGGTCACCCTATCAAGAAGTCCACTCAAATCGAATCGAATCAGTACAAAACAGTTTTTGCTTTTTGCTCTTAGAAAGTTAGGTTGGTCAACCCTACCGCTTCCGTCATATGAATCTCGGTGCCTACTAATTAATATCGAAACACTTAAGAAAAGAAGAAAAGTTGGTTGTGTAACATTCGTTAATGGTTTAATCTCACATCAGATAAAAAGCAGAAAGCCTTCTGTCAGGCTTGAACTTTTATGCACCTACGCGTACCTTGAGAAATCGTGACTTATTTCAACTAAATCTGCAACGCACATCCTATGCTAAAATGGACCGCTCAACTCTATGATGAACATATATAATAAATATTGTGAGGTCATCGACATATCAATGTCTAACACGTTAGTGAGGAAAACAATGAATAGTTTAGCATAATAGTTGTCTAGTGATTAAAACAGATAGTGTTTAAGTGAAACAATGTGTTTGTAGTCTACAATGCTTGACGAAATAAATAAATAAATTACAGATGGTATTCCAAACAGTGACCCATTTCCGGTAAAGGCTTCAAAATCAAAGATGGAAACAATAGTGTTTTGCCAAATCTCCTCCGTAATGGTGTGTTTTCACCCGAATATTTACGAGCCAGTTCGCGAGAAGCGCGACCCCCTCTTGTATCGATATTCTCCGATTTGGATGAAATTTTCAGGGTTTGTTCATTTATCTAAGAGAAGACATTTTGCAAATTTTCAGATTTTTCATTGAGGGAAGTGGGGTAAACGGCCCTTCAAAACTATTGTTCAAAAATCGCCAAAACAAAAAATGCAATAACTTTGGCAATGAGTGACCGATTTTGTTTAAATTTTGCAAGTTTTTTCTACTCAATTAGTACTTTGTACCAAGTGGTTAATAGGGTTATAAAGTTGTTTACTTTAGGAGAAAATTGACATTTTCGATAAAAAATGGTCGTTTTTCCAAAGGGAATATTTTTCACCAACAGATCTAGGATAAAAAACTAAACCCGTAAGGCAATTAAGGAACTAAAGAGCTTTCATCTCATATATAATGTAGAAGCGCCAACTCAAGAATTTCTAAGAAAATCGCAATTTTCTGCAACACTGTTTATTCAAAAGAAAGTTCGCACAAATTTTGACCCTACTTAAGTTGATGTTTTCCGATCTGGGGGAAACTGTCCAAACTTTTTTGTCCAAGTTGAAATTAAAAATCAGAATTTTCTATTAGGGGAGTGTAGGGTAAAATAGTCCTTTAAAAATAAATGTCAAAACATACATCATTTTTTTATGTGAGTTCTAGCAGAAAATACATAAGTTTTAAAAAACTGTTTCTTCTTACGTTCAATTTATCTATATTTTTCGTCTCAAAAGATACGTATATCCTTCTGCTGATCTATATTAGATAGCAAACTATTTGCAGAACAATTTTCAACAGAAGTAATATAGGACCAAAATAAGTTCCTTAAACATTAGCACGTTCTTCGCAAACTGAAACAAAATGAACGGATTCAACGAAAGTGCTTGTTGATATTTTTTTTGAATCAGCTACAATTACTGTGGGTACCTGTACTGATGTTGCTTTTACAGCTATGCGAAAAAACAATTCCAGCTCTATCTGGAATAAGGGCGAATGTCGCAAAAGAGGATTCTCTTCATCGACTTCCTCTTTTAAATAAAAGTGACAAGCAGCTGATTTCTTTGTGGTTTATCACCTCAGAACAAAGACTAATTAAGACGTCACTGTAAAGCTCATTCTAGGGACCACTTCTAGTACTGCATTTGGTCCTCGGTACCCAAGTTTGACACTTGACTATTTATCTGCTTTTCTTTTAACCTTGCAGTTGCCAATGAAGTAAAATTTTCTCATAAAAAATGTAGTAGGCTGATGATCTGTGTAAACAGATGTAAACAAATTGTCCTGCCATTTTTCTTTGGACGCTAGGGAGGCTAAGGTAACGTTTTCAGACGAAAATCTATGGCCAATTAACTATTGGTTTCTTGCAGGTGGCTTGGAACGGTGCTGATAATGCCAAGCTCAGAATCATAACTGGACACTTAAGCAACTGCACCCACATGGCGTCTAGAACGTTCATCGCTTACAATCGGAGAAAGTACCGATGGGTGCTGGAAAATTAGGGTGTGTTTGAGCGATTGTGCGCAGCAATGCATACAAATCAAGTTCATCCACGGTAGGGCATTTGAAAAAATAAATAAGTAGGAGTTGTATTAGTTTACGATGTAACTAGTTTCTAGTATTCAAAATATAATATCTCTTTCGCAGAATTACATATACCTATCTCATGCAAGATGTTTTATTTGCTTTTAGGTATGAATAATGGGGATAAGACAAAATGTTTGTACTGGGTCAATCGAATGAAGTCAAAATTATATTCGATCAAAGACTAAGACGAATCCAATTTTTTGCCACGTGAGATAATTCATGAACATTTCCATTAAATCTTGCTCGTTTTTAATTAGAAATCTTTAAAAATTAATTGAAATTTGGAAATTTGATGAAAATAATTTTCTTAAGGAAAATTAATTTAAACTTTGCATGACGTTGCTGTTCGGCCTCGTAAACCTCATTGTCACATCCGAAGCCACTGCTCTGGTTGCATTGGAATGGAAATACGGTGGCCAATGCCCAAATGACGATCGTTCAGACTATAAGTAGCATTGCATTTCCAAAATGAAGACTATTGTCGTTACACGGTTCGGTTCACCTGCACCCCAACGGCAGTAATTATTGAGCTAGAATGCGACATCTCAACCTAGAATGTAACCATTTCAGCACTCAGCATCTGAAATATAAAGCGTTTTGTGTTTCATGATTGATTCTGAACATTTTCTTCAATGTTTTGATCTACATAACAGTTAGAAAGTCGCCGTAGCAACACATGAGAAGTACCAGTTACTCAACTCTGTACTTGCATCAAGGTGATATCATCACGAGGTTGTTCAAGATTCTTCTCTAGTACTTCATGAGCACTAAAAAAGTATGCTCTTGTATCAAAGACTAATTAAGACGTCACTGTCGAACTCCTCGGAGGGACTACTTAGTACTGCAATCGGTCCCTCGGTACCCAAGTTTGACGTATTGATGAATACCTTTGCTTCCATCAACTTTGCAATGCAGTAGCCTATAGCAACAAGCCAATGTTTGGAACGAAACCGTTTGTTTGTTTTGGTAAATATATTCCGAGCAAATCTGAATAAAAAACTACGCGAAATGCACTGGTGGTTCATTAATACTGATAAGCTGATTGGATTTCCGTAGAAACCAATTTAAGAAACTTATTAGCTATAGTAAATGGCATGATAAAAGGGGTAAATCACAAAGCATAACTATAAACTATTGTAAGGGTGAGAAACATGTCATCTACGAAGCCCTCAGAGTCACTGAAACAAACTCCTGAGGGAGGCAGCGTGAATTGTTTGTACTCCAGTTTTACAACGATTACGTCCAGTAATGTGATCAATGAGGCGCATTTTCGCGCTTCCTATGTGTTATAGCGACGAAATATAAGACAGATTTTCACTTTACTCAGCCCAAAAGAGGATTCAAGAGGTTTTTAGGTCGAAGCCAATCTAGACTCCAGGTCACAACTATTGTAATGTGGAAATCTTATATCTGCGGCTTAATAGTTCAAATCGAATGATTCCAAGTGATGCTTCGCCATATGTCTTCCTGTCATGGTGATCTGGTGACTATCTACTATTCCTATACTGGTAAACCAGAAAATTGTGGGGTTGTTTAGAGGGAGCAGTTTTCGAATCCATCTTTTCTTATCGGAGTCAGTGATCATAAATACTATGCTAGTGGACTACGACTGTGAAATTTGTTACTTAATTTTCGAGTGAGTTGTGAGACATCCGCAAATTCTACTGTTCTCAACTTCTTGATAATTTATTATTTTATTTCTTCAAAATTAGATTTACTTTTCTGGTCAACAGATTGCAGCCAAGGTCAGCCTCAAATGATTAAAGATACAGATTAAATGATTAAAAGGAATTTATCCGATCCAATCTTCAGTGAACACGATCTGGAACTCTAGCACGCGAAACATCATAGGGAGTGTCTGCTACCGTATTCTCTTACACACCTAGCGAACATATAGAACATTCGCCATCAGATTTTAGCA
This sequence comes from Armigeres subalbatus, assembly GCF_024139115.2. Lineage (NCBI taxonomy): Eukaryota > Metazoa > Arthropoda > Insecta > Diptera > Culicidae > Armigeres > Armigeres subalbatus. The sequence continues at coordinate 90,911 of NW_026943003.1, read as the reverse complement.
ATGATGGATTATAGAGTGCTGACCAAAATGCTGACAAACATTACAAGTTCCATTCAAATATTGAAAATGAACACTAACTATTCGCACTTGACATATTCAAATTTGAGACCTAAAAAAATGAAATGGTTTAGATTTTCAACAAAAATAATCTTCAGAAGCTTCAGGACTCAAAGACAAACTCAGCTGACTGTCGTTTAATCCTCAGGAACCAGGCCAAAGCCAGGAACAGCATCAGTAAAACCGATCGAAAGGAAGAGATTGTTTTCCAGACGAAATAATTGGCGTTGTGTTTAAAAACTGATTACATGAACTGATTGTTTTCCGTTGTTGTGATTTACATAACATTTGGCAAATCGCCGTAGCAACCTATGAAGTAGTACCAGTTACTAAGCGCCGTACTTGAATCAAGGTGATAACATAATGCGGTTGTTCATTTTTCTACCCTAGTACTTCATGAGCACTAAAAAAGTGGGCTCTTGTATGGGACATGAACGTCTTAATTAGTCTTTGCTCAGAACGATAGAAAACAATGCGAACTTGCATTCTGAGGTGATAAACTGCAAAGAAATCACTTGCAACGTTATTCAAAAGAGGGGAACTCGACGAAGAGAGAATTCTCTTGCGACATTCGCCCTTTACCAGATAGAGCTTGAATTATTCTTAACGGCAAATGAGCAAGTTCGTAACGTTTAAACATACACAGCAAAAAAATTTGAAAATTCAACGACGTGTAAAATTGCAGTTGAACCCATCAAACGAAATAACATTCGATATTCAATTCAATTTGATTGAACTTTGCAAGCAAGCACCGTTTAAATTTATTTAGATTTAAAAGAATAGTAAGATCGATTGAATGTTGCGTTTATTTGCATGCTCCAAACATGTGCATGGAAATACATTTAAAATCACAACATATTTTTATCTGTGTAGCTTGTTGGTGGAGCTGCTTCTCAGATTATATTTTTCTTTTGTACTTGCATCGGTTACCATAGGCTTGTTTTTGTAGCTTCTAACGATTGTATGGTATTCATAACTCTTTCATGCTCCATCATTATCAATTTAAACCAAATTCTGCAAGTTTATAGTGCAAAAACGTCAAACCGTGTACCGTTCATACATTTTGAATTACTAACCTTCAAACTGCTAGCCAACATTACAGAGATACAATCTAAACAAAATGTTTTACTGAATGAACTATACTAGTTCTAATCGGGTGTATATATTTTCAAGCGTTGGCCAATTTTATCTCATAGGTAAGGGAATACCCTCAATTCTATGTTTACACAACTCCAAAGTTTAACAAAGTTGTATCTGTTTTGAACAAAACGGGAGAAACCTTTTTTTCTTCAACGAGCTGATTTTCTTCAAGGAGAGCGTAACAATGTAATGTGTATACTATTGAATAGGATAGTGTATCAATTGTCTGACGATTTGAAAACACACCCTCATGAAAATACAGGCATACCTCGATAGTACGTACCTCGATTGTACGTACCCTCGATAGTATTGTACCCTGATTGTACGTACATTTTACTTCGATAGTACGTACAAAAAATATTTTTTTTCGTTCAGTTTTCTGCACGATTTTAGTAAATTTTTGATATGCTTTGATCATGGCATATGCGGGGTCTTAATAATAATTTCACAACTGACTTGAACGCCATCGTGAGATTTTAACGAATTTAGTAGCAAAACTTTGAAAAAAGCAGCGTATCATAAATGTTTGCCAGTCTTACGTAACACATATTATATGTACTATCATTTTAAACAATTGAAGGAACATCTGAAACAGCTGAGTGATGCGGAGCGCGTCCAAGCCCTCATAAAGCAGAATATCAGCAAGAGGAATTCTTTTGTCTTGGACGCGTTCGCACACGCACTCGCGTGAGTATGTCATCGGCATAAGAGTGTTATCAGCAATAATTGAAATTTTATGGGTATGATTTTCTTAGAAAGCAGATTAGCTATCCACTTAATTGAACAATTATTATGTTTATGAATTATTTTATCTATCAAGGAAATTAGCTCCAGTTCTAAAACCTTCTCCAAGCATTAGTTCATCTGATAGACCAGAAAATATTTCCCCAAGGAGTAAACTAATTCTATCATGGGAATGGTGATTCATAAAATTAGATTTTCGGCAAGATATTTTACTGTTAAATTAAGTTTAGTTCCATTTTTTTTAGAAACAAATCAGCAGCGTTACTAAAATTAGGAAAATTTTAGGTCGAAAATTTCCTCTGAGACGTCTAACTGGGATTTCCGAAGAAGTTTATCCTGGAACAGTAGTTCCTCCCAAGGGTTCTTCCTGGGATACCTTGGTAGTTTGGTCGAGAATTCCATAAATGATTTAACTCGATATTCAATCTGGTCCTGTGCGCTGATTGAAATTTTATCGACGGTGAGGCGTGATAAATCATTTTCACCCAGTGTCAGTGGCGTGGTGGTGATTAGCGGCGGCATGAGTCAGCTTGAATCAATTTTGTGTATTACAAGTTTTTCGGAATTTATCTGATGTTCTTCAAGGAATTCTTCCGAAAGTTCCTACAGGAACTCCTCTGAAGCAATTCACTTAGGATGTCTCTTAGAAATTTACACATCCCCTTTCTCAGAACTTCCACCAGAAAATCATTCAGAAATTCCCATGTAAACTCCTCCGGGCATTCTCTTAGTTACTCCAGAAATTCTTCGGGAATTCTCTAAGAAATTCCATGCAAAATTCGTCTATAAATTCATCTGGCTACAAAATTAAATTTCGTCAAAACTAGTGTTGGAAATACTCGCTTCACGAGTAAGAAAAGAGTGTAATTTACCAGAAATGCCATACACGCGCGAGCCTACTGCCTGCATTTTTCTAGCGCTTGATTTGTTCGCGTGTACGGGCAGAGCAAAGACAAAAAGCAGGGGAGTATTTTTTCATGAGTAAAAATCACGATCGCGAGTATTTGAGGTTACTTGAATAAAACGGATAAATTTCACTTAACATAAACACAAAAACAGTGAACAAATGTGTTCTTGCTCGAACATCCGTGAGAATCATGTTCCGAGGTTGGTTTATGATATTTTACAAATTAACCTGAATGACTCAAGTGAAGCTCCACCTCCACGAACATTTTTCGGGGTTCGCTTTTCTGTTTTCTCTGCGAGTAGTAGGTAGGCAAGAAAAGGCAAAAAAGTGTTCGCGAGTATTTTGCAAGGCTCATTTTGTTTTGTGAACAAGGTTCACAGGTTTCCACCACTGGTCAAAACTCTTCCGGAATTACCTGAAAATTCCCCCTTAAAATTCCTCTGGAAATTATTTAAGGGATGCACCCGGAAGATCCTGCAGCCATTCTCAAAATTTATATGGTACTTCGCTTACAATTTCTATAAAAAATCATCCAAAATGCCCTTCAGTATTTTCCGAGAATTTTTTCCAAGAATTCGCAGCAATATCTTAAAACAATAACCCCGAAACTTCTTTGAGAAACTCTCCCACTTTTTATTCCAGAAATTCCTCCATCTATTCCCCCCTGAAGAACTTCTTCAGAAATCTCTTTTAAAGTTCCCCCGAAAAGTTCTTCAAGAATTATCCGGAAATTGGTTTTGGAATTTCCACAGAATTTTCTCAAATTATTCTGCAGAGAATTCCTTAAAGAACTGCTCCGGGATGTTCCTTTTCCAGGAAGAATAGGAGTATCCTGGATTTCCTGAAGAATTTCCTTAAGTAATTTTTGAAAAAAAATCGCGATGTATTTCTTGGTTTGAGTTTGAGTTTCGAAAAATTTTGATGGATTTTCCTATGGATTTCCTAGAGATATTTTCGGAAAAGTCCTAGAAGAATAATTTATGAATGTCAAACAAATTTCAAATAAAATTTTAAATTAATTTCAAATTAAAATTTAGTAAAACAAACCCACATTTTCAGAAAAAGTATCTTTATGTTTGGCCGAGGATGTGTTGAATAGTGGCTATGGTGCCAAAAATTATACCCCGTCGCACTTTTGGCCAGAGATCCACGCTAGTTGCAGTTTGTGAGTAGATCAACATCCAATGATTTAGATTTAAATACTTTATCAACAGACACCAGTGCTACCTACATTCATCAAGCTGTTACCGATCAAGTATATAAAAGTCAGACATCCAGGCCTCCTATCAAAAAATCGTTTTTGGAGTTTATAGCCTTTTCGTTACATATTTTTGTACGAGAAAGGCATAAACGATTCTACAGACGAGAAAATTAAAATCGCTTTGGTAAGGAAGCGTCAATGGAGCCAATAGAACCGCAACAACAGTGACAGTTCAGGACAACCTTAAAGCTTTTCATTAACATAAAATCTATAGGTGGAATCCATAAAATACGTCACGTAAAAATGTTGTGATCCACCCCCAATTGTCACTTTTTGTAGTAACATTTCTAATTATACATGATGTGTAACATATCTTTGAAACATCACAAATATCACGTAATTTATGGATGTTCCGAAACATTAACATACAATATTTAATAAAAACAATAGCCTCACATTTACAAGGACGATGATTTTGCGCAATGATACATGTAGGCACCATTCCAAGAAAAATCTGAGTCATGCTGGTCCGTTGTGTACTATATCAAATATAAATTTGCTTAGAATACAGAGCCTTCTATCGAAATTTTGGCTTCCAAGCGGTTTTATAAACATTACACCACTCCCAAATAAATAAAACGGCAAAAAAAAATTTTTTGTTCGGTTTTTTTGCTTCGATAGTATTGTATTGCTTCGATAGTACGTACACTAAAATTACGGAGGTGTACGTACTATCGAGGTATGCCTGTACTTCAAATTTTAGGATACACGTTTCTACACTCATAGATGAAGTATGTAAATTGTAGATCGCTTAATCAATTAATTTAAAGATTACCAAGCAAAACTGTTTTATTCTCGGCTTAATTTACACCACTTGAAAGTGCTTGAGCACCTCAACAAAACTGTGTAGTTGATTGTAAAAAGGATGCCTTAAATATCAGCCTTTTTCTCTTGAAATCTTTGCTAACCTTATATGAACATATTTCCAACCAACCATAAGGTGTAGTTTGCTAAGAAGTAGTACTTGGGTAGTAACAGCTTGCAATACTTTTTAGAAATCTATCTATTGCTTTTTTCACTGAGAAATAGACTACCGTGTTGAAGTACCAATGTAACAACCAAAGTACCAAAACAAATGTTCTCACTTCCGAGTGGATGGAAACTAGCTAAAGCATTGATTTTGCTTTTACGTCGTTCTTGAACCATGCATCGTTCTTGCAATTAAGACGTCACCATGGAGGAACTGGTGGGAATATATTTTGGTGGAACAATATTTTGAACGGGTGTTTAAGACGACGCAAAGTTTACAATACCTCCGCCGGAATATTATAGAAATGACATGACTAGTTGACTAGTTCACGTTATTTTTGAGATTGAGAGATTGTGAAGGATTTAATTGTTGACAGATAGAAAACCATAAAAATACTAAGCTTGGAAGAATTTCGAAGCAAACTAGTAAAATCACTAGATTAGTTGCCAGTTGGGTCGGAATAATCATATCTAAGAAGTGTTTTTAAAGTTATGTATTTTCTGCTAGAACTCACATAAAAAAATGATGTATTTTTTGACATTTATTTTTAAAGGACTATTTTACCCTACACTCCCCTAATAGAAAATTCTGATTTTTAATTTCAACTGAGACAAAAAAGTTTGGACAGTTTTCACCAGATCGGAAAACATCAACATAAGTAGGGTCGAAATTTGTGCGAATTTTCTTAAGAATAAACAGTGTTGCAGAAAATTGCGATTTTCTTAGAAATTCTTGAGTTGGCGCTTCTGAATTATATATGAGATGAAAGCTCTTTAGTTCCTTAATTGCCTTACGGGTTTAGTTTTTATCCTAGATCTGTTGGTGAAAAATATTCCCTTTGAAAACGACCATTTTTATCGAAAAGTAAATTTTCTCCTAAAGTAAACAACTTTATAACCCTATTAACTACTTGGTATAGAGTACTAATTGAGTAGAAAAACGTGCTAAATTTAAACAAAATCGGTCACCATTGCCAAAGTTATTGCATTTTTTTGTTTTTGGCGATTTTGAACAATAATTTTTGAAGGGCCGTTTTACCCCACTTCCCTCAATGAAAAAATCTGAAAATTTGCAAAATGCTTTCTCTTACATATATGGACAAACCCTGAAAATTTCATCCAAATCGGAGCACATCGTTGCAACCTCCCTTGAAAGGGGTCGCGCTTCTCGCGAACTGGCTCTTACGATGTAGCTAGTTGAAATTGAATTTGGAGATGTAATATAGGTTTTAGGGGTGTGTGCCGAAGTGCAATAGCCTGCTGGGCTGTGAATACATGCCGATACCCAAGTTTAGTTTTATCGAATATTACATATATATAAGCTGTTATACGCATAATTGTCCCATGTATATAGGAAATCCCAGCAAACATGGGACAAATATGCGTATGACGGCAGTATAGAGCTACAAAATCAACTAGGGTAAATCACTACTTGGGCTTATGGACCCAATTCCCTGCTCACTGCACATAAAACTAAGGATTTATATTTTTTGGAAGCCGTAAGTTTATTCCGATTCCGAAATTCCGAAAAAATGTAGATCCGCTCTCCGTTGCTACACCACTGAGCCAGAGTGAATCTTTCCATTTTTCAAAATGGTATTTTCATATAAACACCTGCCTGAAAATCGTCACAGATCTCGATATGTTCATTGCTTGAATCTGTTAATCACCACACAATAATTCTAAACTATCTTTTCTATTTGTTCGTTTCACTAGAACTAGTGTCATTTAAAAATGTATCCTCAAACCGAACAAAAATTCACCTCGGCATAAGAGCTTCTAGCCACATCGTGCTGCCAAAAGGCCTTTTTTTGTATGAAAAAGAATCCTTCATCGTTCATAGGAAAACTATCTAATACGATGACGCTATAATGTTATTTATAATTCTCTCGATTTCAGAAAGTGAAAAAAGTATACTTAAGCGTTTGAAGTATTTTGGTGATTGAAAATATCTTTTCAACCAAATAAATTATTATAAATAATACCATCTGGCATCATATCGGCGTTGAACGTGCATATTTTTGTTTACGTCGCATTTTCTACCGTCCCGAGAGAGAATCAGAGTAAGATGTTGAGAGATTGAGCGAAATTTTGCTTAGGCCGGGAACTAGTTTGGAAGTGGGCCGGAAATGCAATCGCTATGACTGAAACGAGGTGCAGCGTTAATTTAAATCAAATAAAGGCTTTTTCAAACGATGTTTACCTAGAAAAGCTATGTTAACCCAGAAATGAATCCCATTGGAGTTGCATGGCCCACGAAATTAAGGCTAAGGAGGGCGCACAACTGTAATTTTTGTTGATTTAGCTTTGCTGCGTCGCAGCAAGCGTGAAAATGTAAAAATGACAGTTGTGTGTTGCTTCTGTATCGAGTTGTGTGCCCCTGAAAACGCGAGCACTTTGAAACTTGGATTCCGTGAGGAGTGACCTTAAATGGATGCAATACATATTTGTACATTTACAAAACTTTTAATAGACCTAAACTCCACTACGAACGCATTACATTAAAGCCTTTCTAGCAAAAGTAAGCGGAAATCAGCAAATGCTGGTCGTGTTGTGTTGGGCACTTCATACCTTACCCATACTAAAAAATCATTCACACTACAATCAGCAAACAAACAAACTTCAACAGCATTAGGTAGTTATCATACTCATCGAGGCCAGAGAGTTTTTGCTCGACGCTAATGCCATGCAGTAGAGGAACGGTTCGGCACTTCATCCCATAGCTCCTATTTCCATCTTATCAAATACAAAGCAATGACAATTAATTTGGTTATTGTCTTACTTTTGTGATTTTTTTCACCAGTAAGCACGCGTGTTGGTGCTGTATTTCTTTGTTTTGCGATGAGATGAATATATATATTTTTTTTTTATTCGTATATTTATTTGGCAGGCACTCTGTGTTCTTAACCGCTACTGTGCCGTATTCTACTGTGGTACTCTGCTGTACAGAGTCCACACAGAATCTATTTTTAGATGTCCATAATTCGTTATTGTTGTCGTTTCCAGTCCATATCATCGTGAGTCCATTGTGTTCATTTGTCCATGTGGTGAATCCAGTGATCGTTGCTTTGTTCGGTTGCCATTAATCGAAGAACGTTGCAGGAAAGCCTCCGAAAAGAACAGTTTTGTCAGTCATCATCAGACAGCCGTGTCGGTAAGGCGCGTTCCCCAAAACGCCACCGTACGGACTGCGCTTCTGGCGACTGACAAGAGTTTGGTGGAGGGGCTGGGAATCGAACCCATGACCATTTGCTTATGAGGCGAACATGTAGCCAACTACGCTACGGGACCCCCCTGAGATGAATATATGTTCAGTGAGATGGAAAACGGAACAGTTCCCCTACTTCGAAATAGTTTCAACTCTCTTTAGTAGAGCTCCTTTTCTCTTGAGTACATCACGCTTTGTTAACGCCGTTCGTGCTTTTCCTAGTCCTGCGGTGTCTTCTTAGGATTGACCAGATTATTTATTGTATTAATTGGTATCTGATGTTCTACTACGCGCCCGTTTCTCCCATGGTTGTTAACGTTAATCAACGATTAACGCTGTTTCGTTAATCCGTTAACGTTAATTTCAACGATTAACGATTTATACGTTAATTTTGAAAAAACGTTTAACAACGGTAACGTTAACGCTTTCCGTTAATTTAACGTTAACGGCTGCGTTATTTTTTACGTTAATGAGTACCAATATGTACTGCCACAACCCAATTTTCAAACTACCGCTTCGGCAGATTTAGAATAAGAGATTTAGCCGTATTAAGATAATTGTAGAAACATATGTAAGATCAAACAATTTTTTTTATAGTCCAAACTTAATCTGCTAATGTCGTCATTACTCAGGTATTGAATATCATCGCTCAGATAACAATATAAATATTCGGCAAAAAAACATCATAGCATTTTATAGGAGACTAGATTGAAATTAATCACATAATGTAAAAGACACTAAGAAATCATTAAATTTCATTAACAATCCTGAATTTGTTCTTTCAAGTTAATTATTTTGCTATCAAATTATATTTAAGTATGTACCTATAATGATATGCCCCGAGCCCGAGGAACAAACATTTTCATTTGTAACTTGTTTTGATTGAAAAGAAAAACTTTAGTACTTTTTCCAAATGCTGCCATAGTTCTAAATGATGTTTTCATTTATTTGTTTATTTATTATCAGTTTAAATCTAATAAGGATTTGAGTGAAAACAGGAGGGCCAAATTTCATGGACAGCTGAAATTGAAGCACATTTTCCATTTTATGAAATCTGCTTTATACATATGTACGAAAGCAGTATCTTCCACCAGCAACTAAAACCTGTGCTTTTGATGCGCACATCCTGAACGATCTGAATATGTGGAGATAATAATTGGCAAGTTGCTTTTTTCAGATTCTGTTGGTCTGACTTGAATTGAAAATATTTTCAGAATGACAATGGATTTTCATAGCGGTGAACTATGATTGATAAAGAAAAAAATCATGCCCCATGTCATGTCCCATGGAAACCACATTCGCCTAGAAACGATTTGATTGTTATTATGCAGGACCTGATGGCAGATGAAAAAACATTAACGAGTAGATTATCGCTGCTCGTTGACGTTAAATCAACGCATCCCGTTAACGTTAACGTTACAATCCAAGTAACTCAACGCAACGACGTTGACGTTGAACAAAGCGAAAATCAACGTCAACGGCGTTAATCGTTGATTAACGTTAACAACCCTGGTTTCTCCTCAACAATCACATACTATTCGATGACGCGCTTTTAAACCCGTGGCTCACCTACATCCGGGGCGGCCAACTGCTGTTATGTGCTTCAGTTGCGCTTCAGAATTTCAGCTACCCAGCTTGTTGTGGCAGTGACAGCGTTCCATTGCACAGTGTTCGATTTTGTCGATTTCACGACAAATTTGAATAATTTTAAAACTGTTGATTTTGAATGTTTGGTGTCTTTTTGAATACGAAAAGTAACATCTTTTGAAGTAATGATTTTGATGATTGATCCACCTCGAAGTGAGATGAAAATTTTTTAAAATATTATTCAAAAAAAAATCAGGATTTCCTCTTGAAATTCCTATATGAATGCTTTAGGGTGATTGCTCAAGAAATCCATGAGAAGTCCTTTTACTTTTTAAATAATAACTCATCGAATTTCTTCTGAAATTCTCTCTGGAGTTCCTCCAAGAACACTTTATAAATTACTTCGCTAACCCTACAAAAATTACCACGAGGGCACTTCAGATATTTTTTCTTTATTCCTTCTGAAATTCAGAAGACGATTTTCCTGAAGAATTTCTTATGGAAATTAGATTGTGAAATCTAGATCAAAAACCCAGATTAATCCACCTAGCGGTGATGGTGCCTTTCTCGACCTTCGTAAAATGTGTGTGCTTGAAAAAAGATGAGCTAGTGGCTAGGAGTAAAAAAGACAAATTTTTTTTGTCCGTTCTATGAAAATCAGATTATTTATGGCAAAGATATTGTAGATCCAGTTGAAAACCGAAAATCATATTTTGTTCCATTTCCGGATGTCGCAACTGCATCGCGAGTGGTGCCCGACTATGGCACAGTTGCGCACTACTCGCGATGCAGTTGCAACATCCGGAAATGCGATTTCGCGGGACCTCGGTTCGGTTTTCAGCTTGATCTACAATATGCTAATAAGAATTTCGACATTTTTGTTTCCTTTTCCAATCTTTTTGACGTACATAACCCTGTTTTATTTCACCCAGTCATATATTTTAAGGATATCACTTTTGGATGTTAGTTGAACTGAAGCTCCGACTACACAAAAAGAAAACGAAAATGTCATTTCCATCACGCGAGCGGAGGGCAATATTTGTTATGATATAAATCTCATGACCGTCTTTCCGCTTTCCGCTTTCCGTTCGTCGAGTTGAATCGATTGGTATATAACACTATGGGTCTCCAGGCCTTCTGTAAAAGTTTGGTTTTTGGAGCGAACATACAGCCTTTTCGTATAAAAAGGCTAAAATGGTGTTTCGGCCATAACTTCCGATCCCATAGTCCGATCTAGCCAATTTTCAATAGGAAACAATGAGACAGGATTCTGCGTCGAATGCAACTTGTTGCGTGTGAATCGATTAAGGTTAGGTGTCCGAAAAATAGGTGACATTTTTTGTGATTTTTATGAAAAACCCAGATTAATCCACCTAGCGGTGATGGTGCCTTTCTCGACCTTCGTAAAATGTGTGTGCTTGAAAATAGATGAGCTAGTAGCTAGGAGTAAAAAAGACAAATTTCTTTGTCCGTTCTATGAAAATCAGATTATTTATGGCAAAGATATTGCAGATCCAGTTGAAAACCGAAAATCATATTTTGTCCCATTCCTGGATGTCGCGACTGCATCGCGAGTGGTGCCCGACTATGGCACAGTTGCGCACTACTCGCGATGCAGTTGCAACATCCGGAAATGCGAGAAAATGCGATTGTCGCGAAACCTCGGTTCGGTTTTCAGCTTGATCTACAATATGCTAATAAGAATTTCGACATTTTTGTTTCCTTTTCCAATCGTTTTGACGTACATACCCCTGTTTTATTTTACCCAGTCATATATTTTAAGGATATCACTTTTGGATGTAAATTGAACTGAAGTCTGACTACACAAAAGAAAACGAAAATGTCATTCCCATCAAGCGAGCGGAGGGCAATATTTATTATGATATAAATCTCATGACCGTCTTTCTACCAAACTCCCGTATGAAGAGGAAGGGAAGTGTATCAGTGTGGAAGCATCCGATAGTTCGTTTTCGGAAAGAAATTATAGCATTTCGGTACAACTTTGTTGCACAAGAAAGGCAAAAGTATTTTGGCCATAATTTCAAAGGTAATAGTCCAATCTGGCCAACTTTCTAAATAGAACAGGATTCCGCATCTAATGCAATTTGTTGTGAGTAAATCGGTTGAGGGTAAGTCCATTAAAAGTCAGCTAGACTTTTTACTCGCTTTTTATAACACATAGTATATTTTGGCCATAATTTCTGTGCCCATGGTCCAAATTTTCAATAGAAAACAATACGACAGGATTCCGCGTCGAATGAAACTTGTTGGAATTATAGATAGTGGAATATATAGATGAGTGAAGATAAATCTTCTGTCTCCAAAACGAACTGTCAAACGTGTCTCCAAACGAGCATGACGTCACGATTTCAATGGAAACGTTAAGGGCTGTGACGTCATATGTGTGTGCACGGGCAGAAAAATCGACTCAGCCATGCTTTCGCTCATCTATATATTCTACTATCTATAGTTAGAATTAAATCGGTTGAGGATAAGTTCCAAAAAGTGAGCTAAACTTTTCGCACTTTTGGTGCGCGCACACACACACACACAGAGACATCATCGCAGTTCATCGAGCTTATACGTATATAACACTATGAGTCTGCAGGCCTTCTGTAAAAGTTTGGTTTTGAGCGAACATACAGCCTTTTCGTAGAAAAAGGCAAAATGGTGTTTCAGCCATAATTTCCGATCCCATAGTCCGATCTAGCCAATTTTCAATAGAAAACAATGGGACAAGATTCTGCGTCGACTGCAATCTGTTGCGAGCGTCAATAGATGAAGTCTAAGTGCTACAAAAGTGAGCTAGACTTTTTCGAACTCTTTTCACAATAAATAGTAATTTGACCATAACATCTAAGCCCATAGTCCGATCTGACCAATTTTCAATAAGAAAATATGAGACATTCTTCGTTGAATGCAACTTGTTGCGAGCAAATTGGTTGAGGATAAGTGTCCGAAAAATGAGTGACATTTTTTAGGCGATTTTTTTATATGAATTTGTATTTTGCCCATAACTTTTGATCCTATAGTTCGATCTGACCAATTTCAAATAGGAAATAATGGGACAGGATTCTGCGTCGAATGCAACTTGTTGCGAGAAAATCGGTTGAGGATAAGTGTCCGAAAAATGAGTGACATTTTTTACGCGATTTTTTTGTATGAATTTGTATTTTGGTCATAACTTTCGATCCCATAGTTCGATCTGGCCAATTTCAAATAGAAAACAATGGGACAGGATTCTGCGTCGAATGCAACTTGTTGCGAGCAAATCGGTTGAAGATAAGTGCCCGAAAAATGAGTGACATTTTTTACGCGATTTTTTTGTATGAATTTGTATTTTGGCCATAACTTCTGATCCTATAGTCCGATCTGGCCAATTTCAAATAGGAAACAATGGGATAGGATTCTGCGTCGAATGCAACTTGTTGCAAGCAAATCGGTTGAGGATAAGTGCCCGAAAAATGAGTGACATTTTTTACGCGAATTTTTTCGTATGAATTTGTATTTTGGCCATAACTTTCGATCCCATAGTCCGATCTGGCCAATTTCAAATAGAAAATAATGGGATAGGATTCTGCGTCGAATGCAACTTGTTGCAAGCAAACCGGTTGAGGATAAGTGCCCGAAAAATGAGTGACATTTTTTACGCGATTTTTTCGTATGAATTTGTATTTTGGCCATAACTTTCGATCCCATAGTCCGATCTGGCCAATTTCAAATAGGAAACAATGGGACAGGATTCTGCGTCGAACGCAACTTGTTGCGAGCAAATTGGTTGAGGGTAAGTGCCCGAAAAATGAGTGACATTTTTTACGCGATTTTTTCGTATGAATTTGTATTTTGGCCATAACTTTCGATCCCATAGTCCGATCTGGCCAATTTCAAATAGGAAACAATAGGACAAGATTCTGCGTCGAATGCAACTTGTTGCGAGCAAATCGGTTGAGGATAAGTGCCCGAAAATTGAGTGACATTTTTTAGTAGTTTTGCGCACACACACACACATACACACACACATACACACACACACACACACACACACAGACATCACCTCGATTCGTCGAACTGAGTCGATTGGTATTTACCAATATGGGTCTCCGAGCCTTCTATTAAAACGTTTTTTTTTGAGCGAACATATAGCCTTTACGTATACTTTGTATACGAGAAAGGCAAAAAGGTATTTTGGTCATAACTTCCGATCCCATAGTCCGACCTGTCCAATTTTCAATAGGAAATAATAGGAAAGGATTTTGCGTCGAATGCAATTTGTTGCGAGCAAATCGGTTGAGAATAAGTGCCTGAAAAATGAGTGACATTTCTTACGCAATATTTTCGTATGAATTTGTATTTTGGCCATAACTCTCGATCCCATAGTCCGATCTGGCCAATTTCAAACAGGAAATAATGGGACAGGATTCTGCGTCGAATGCAACTTGTTGCGAGCAAATCGGTTGAGGATAAGTGCCCGAAAAATGAGTGACATTTTTTACGCGATTTTTTCGTAGGATTTTGTATTTTGGCCATAACTTTCGACCCCATAGTTCGATCTGGCCAATTTTAAATAGGAAACAATGGGACAGGATTCTGCGTCGAATGCAACTTGTTGCGAGCAAATCGGTTGAGGATAAGTGCCCGAAAAATGAGTGACATTTTTTACGCGATTTTTTCGTATGATTTTGTATTTTGGCCATAACTTCTGATCCCATAGTCCGATTTGGCCAATTTTAAATAGGAATCAATGGGACAGGATTCTGCGTCGAATGCAACTTGTTGCGAGCAAATCGGTTGAGGATAAGTGTCCGAAAAATGAGTGACATTTTTTACGCGATTTTTTCAAATGAATTTGTATTTTGGCCATAACTCTCGATCCCATAGTTCGATCTGGCCAATTTCAAATAGGAAACAATGGAACAGGATTCTGCGTCGAATGCAACTTGTTGCGAGCAAATCGGTTGAGGATAAGTGCCCGAAAAATGAGTGAAATTTTGTTGAGTAGTTTTGCGCACACACACACACACACACACACACATACACACACACACACACACACACACACACACACACACACACACACACACACACACACACACACACACACACACACACACACACACACACACACACACACACACACACACACACACACGCACACACACACACACACACAGACATCACCTCGATTCATCGAACTGAGTCGATTGGTATATAACACTATGGGTCTCCGGGCCTTCTATAAAAAGTTTGTTTTTGGAGCGATCATATAGCCTTTACCGTATACTTAGTATACGAGAAAGGCAAAAAATCTTACGCGAATTACTTAGGGAATTCTTTCAGAAATTCCTACCCCAAGGATTCCCCCGGAAGGTCATATACAAATAAATTATTCTGGAAATTAATTCTTCGGAAATTTGTTTAGGAATTCTTCCGATTTTTTTCCAAGAACTCCTTAACAAATTCCTTCGAGAATCTCCCAGCCCAGGCAATTCAAACGGAAACTTCTTCAGAATTTCTCCGAGAATTGGCCCAGAAACCTACCTACCGATAATTGTCCCGCTTTTTCTTCAGACTTTTTTGTATATTTTTCAAAAATTCTCTCAAAAATACCTACAAGAATATCCGCGAAAATTCCTTCAAGAACTCTTCCAGAAATATCTCTATATGTCCAACGAACATTGGAAGCTGAAGGAGAGCTTGTTTCGTGACAAATAAGCTTCTTCAGCTAAAGACTGGCTTGTTCAGCCTAAATTGTTTGTTGGGTGCTCTTCTGAAAATTTCTAAAAAGAAAGAATTCACGACGGAGTTTTTGAGGGAATATCCAATGGAGTTCATAAAAGATTTTAATGATCAATGCATGCAGAATTTAATTGAAAGAAATTTGCGAAGTCAACGTTTCATCCTATGCTAACATTACCTCCCGTGTAAAGTAACTGTTGCTGTTATTTTTCCTTCAGAAAAAGTAGTCCTTGCCATTATTCCGCGAGGAAAAGTGATATTTTTCCCATGCTTCAGTAATTGATGCTCATTTTCCATGACTGCTCTGCTTGAGAGCAGCATACTTGCATTGAAATCCTTGGATCCAGAGTATTCTCGCCGCAATCTCACGTACCTACAAGCCGTTTGCCTGGATCCCCTAGCAACACCACGTCTATCATACCATATCTTTTTATTTATGATGTTTTTGCACATTTGAAGAAAATGATGTTAAACTTTACGAGAAATATGTGGAACTGTGATTGAAATATTTAGGAATAATTTAAAAATACAGCAGAAAAGCTAAAACCGCAGGTTTCTTCAAATTACTCTATCGAGGAAATGTGGGAGATATTTTGATTAAAATCGATATGTTTTGTCCTCTTGACGCATTTTTTGAATTCATGTTTCGTTCACATTTTTGGCAATTGCGATTTTGACGCCTCAAACAACAATGCAAAACGTTTTTAAATTAGTTTTTGATCAGTGCGCAAAAAATATAGTCCATTCACTTTATAATAAGATCAATAAAAGTATATAAACTGCGAATATTTGTCATAAGACGAGTTTGTACAATCCCATTTAATTCCACCACTTATTTCTGACAGATAGCTGACTCAACAGTAAGATCGTCTTTAGTGTCTCGTAGTTGAGTCGAGTCAAATACGAGACACGGAAGACGATCTTACTGTTGAGGTCGAAATACGTATCTGTCAATGTACAAATAAGTGGTGGAATAAAATGGGATTGTACAAACTCGTCTTATGACAAGTAAAGACATTCCACTAAAAAGCTCAAAATAATTTTCTTTGCGAAATCATGTTTTGGTAGTTTTGACCGTTCCTTTCAATGGCGCCTGACCATTGTGGGGCGCCCAGGTTCCCAATAGGGAACTGGGTTGTTAATTCACCTTAAGGTTATACATCTATCAACACGGTCACGCTTGTCAACCTTGGATCGAAGTCTAGTTTATATCGTCTATTCAAAATATTAACCTGGGCTGGTAATATGATATAATTCGTTCAGTAGCGCACCATTCTAACATATCTTTCCCGATTTCTTGAAATCTTTCTCAACGCGCCTTCATGTTCGGATCACATTCTAGTAGCGAAAGTTCAATTAATACCATCGCAATTGCTGTGTTTAAACTTGGGTTCTATTTCCGGCATAGGACCTCAAATACTTTGATGAAAAATGTATCGCTTCTGAAAAACTCCTTCTCCTTCCCCTAAAAGCATGACAAAATGTATCTACGTTCGTTCACGCGTATCTGTCAAAATACAAGATTGTACCAACTCTTCAAGCAATTCGTAGGCTTTATCCGGTTATTGTTCAAAAGTAGACAACTGTACGGAGCACCGCCTCACAAGCCCTTTCGAATATGCTACCAGGAAATTTTCTAAACTGCTCTCTCCGCAAACGGCACAGCTTCACTTTCCGAATGCGTACCCATTCACTAGGGCTAAGGTACACAGCGAAGCGCCTACGACTAGCAACAACGATGGCACCGCAGTTTCAACCGACGATTGTGCCATTCACGAAATGGTTTGAATGTATCCACACTGTGTCGCAGCAGCGCGCATATGTTTTGTATTTCGCAAGACTAGGTTGCCAGGTACGGTGGAACGGTGGAAGGAGATTTTCCTCCGACACGAAAAATAGGCTTCTGGAACCATTTCGATTTGCCGAGAGGTCTTGCGGAAGGCTATATTCTAAAGTACATCCCATTGTGATATTCCGTGTTGCGAGTGTTATTTCGCTGCGGTGACTCGTAGGGAAGATATCATGGCGATTATGGTACGAGGGCTGTAAATGTGATGACATAATGATGAGGTTGCTTTAGCATTATTGTTTGCACATAGAAGTGTTTTCTAATGCGTACAGATAAAAGAAGCAACAGCCAATATTGTCAAGAGCTCTGACAAGTAAGCACAATAAAATAAACACAACTAACAATGTATGAGTAATTGGTATAACGAGTCGTTGAGTGATTGATGTGGAGACAGAAATTGGGTATACTGAGTCCTGTTACTGGGAAAGTGTTGAATATTCAAAATCTGCCGTAGTACTTGGAAGTATCTTTTTAATCGGTTCTGTTCTTTTTGGCACTGTTCTAGTAGTTCTGAACTTAACATTTTGAAATATCCAGATTCCAAATATTGTAAATTAATGCCTATTGACCATCGTTATATTTTGGAGTCTTGAGTTTGAAATGAATCGATTCAAATGCTGAAACTGCCATATCTCTTAATGACACAGTTTTAAGGATCCATTTATAACCGTCGAGTTGGGATGAAACAAGTCACCATCTCGTCTGAAAACTGCAGTAAAACTAAATTATCCCAGTTTAAGCTTGACTGAAAATCACATAATCGTTCGAAACCTTTTTGAACCTTCGACCCAAATAGAATAATTCACTAAAATCACTTTCTCTCTCGATGGTACACATATTTACGGGCTATCCGGCACTTTGGAACGAGCTGGTATCCACGCTCTTTTACGATGCTGGGATCCATCTCATCGACTCCGGCAAAGACAAAGGTGATGAACGAGATGAACACCGCCACCCACCACCACAGTCAGGTGTATAAAGACAAGCTATTATCGCCGCTACGCGATGACACTGCTCTATTGTTGCCGTACTTATGGAAAGCTATCGCTGCCAACGTTGACGATCTCGTTTCATCGCCCATTCTAAACGATGATAGGAAGGAATGCGACGCAGAAACGGGAAAAGGTAATCCCTGGAAATTTTCGCAAAGAAAAACGCTTTCACTCTAGTGGTCTTTTTATCCATTAGAGTTGGGGGCTGGGGTCGCACATGTTGGCGCAGCATCATTGTTAGCGAAAAACGCGATAGTCGTGAGCAAAATGTCGGTAGATAATAATAGGGTAGGGCATCATGGTTTGGGGCTGAGAAGGAATTCTTTATAGTGCTGTTTACAGCTGGAAACGCCGGGCTCGGTGTTGGAAGAAATACGTCGACCCGAGTTGCCGGTATATCTTTATAAAGCATCCAAGGGATGGGATTACTTTTTTTTCGGAATGATAAAGTGCTTCGAATGGGGAAGGGTGGAGCCGCAGCGTGGGATGCCGGCTGGATCAATTTCCAATGTTTATCACGTTGCGTCCGGAATGGTTCGTAATGAGAAATCATCAAGCGTCGTTTATTTTTTTAGCTTGGCTTGAGCGACTGTTTTTTGTACTGAAGCTAATCGCAACGGACGATAGGTAAAGGCCTTCTGAGAGGTTGGTCAGTATTGATGGAATCATAAACGGGACAAATGGAATGCGAAGAGAAGCTCTGATTGGAATCGGAAAATGGTGTATTTAGTTTTGATATTCTTCATGATACAAGCAGGCTATGTTTGACGATAAGATTGATGCTTCGCATTCGACATTGGTGACAGTGACAGTGAAATCAACAAATAACAATATACCTTACCTACCATAATGACCATAATGCGTTGGAGGTTAACTTATATTACTATATTGATATTGGTGATCGTATAATAGGATCAATTAGATACAAATATTTAAAAACCATTTTGTTCCCCCCCTTTTGATTTTTTTGAAAAAAAAAAAATTGCGGGGCAATAAAAAAATTTCGGATAATTTTGAGGATTTTCAAAACATTCTTTAACAAATCTGAGGAGTTTTTTTATTTTTTTCATTTTAATATATTTTTTATTATCCCCCCCCACCTTGACCTTTCGGAGACCAGTAGGACAAAATGTTAATTAAATATTTGTAACGGCCTTATTAATAAACAACTAGTCATCTGGAGTCATCAAACGACCATTACACCAAAACGGAAGTTTATAATCTAAGCGTTGATGATAATATTTTGTTCGGAATACTACATACTTCATTCGACCAGAGATCGCACAGATCGGAAACTTTTCACTTAATATTAGACAACTAACAGGTCATTTAGCCAACGACAACACCAGGTTATTGCACTCGAATCGGTGTGAAGTTTATCGATAATTAAATTCAAATGCACCTGTTCCTCATGATAACCTGACTAGTTAGTCATAACAAAATTTTATCACAATTATATCAATATGTGTTACAAATAACAAAACTTGCAATAATTTTGTTATAAATTCTCTGCCAAAGATGGAGGAAATAAAATTTTGTGATCGTCATAACATGATTATAACATAATGTGTTATGTTTATTTCTAGCGAAAAAAAATTGCCTACATTTTTGGTAGATAGGAATTGGAAAAAAAGTGTGGTACCACCTACAGTATAACTTGAATCTACATCCAAAGTTGAACCAGCTGGACAAACTTAATTGCCTACATTATGGATAATCATAATCTTTCCAGGAACATAATTTGCTATAGTACAAGCTATTTTCACCCCTTTTTATGTAACACAACGAGTTATATTTTTGTTCAATTAATAACATATTTAGTAATAATTTTGTTAAAATTAGAAGAGATTTTGTTACAATTTTTGTTATTTTAACTACTAATGGTACATGTTTTATAACAACCGCTGTTAAAAAAAACTGCTGTAACAGAATAACAAGGTCTGATATAAATCTGTTACTATCTACTGGCCGGGAAGGGCAGCTCATTGTCCGAGTGCCAGCGATGGACTCTAAGCCAAACGTTCACTATCGTTTTCAGGAATAAACGTGTTTGGAATGAAGCAACGAATAATCAATAAGAGAATACGGACAGGAACCAATGGTGAAGGCCACAAATGCTCGAATTTTATCCTCCCGAATTGATCGAATCATTTGAATAAAAAGAGTTGAAATTTTATTCCACATTACTATTCGAAAATTATATAATTACCGAAAATATGTGCTTTTTAAGAGGTGCTATATCTCTCACTGAGTACCAGTGAGATCAGACCAGAGTCAGAATCAGACCACTCATCCAGTGATTTCCAGGAATTTCCCTTGATATTTCTTCATGAATTTTCAAGGGTTTGTAATTCCTAGTGAAATTACTATAAAAACCAGAATAATCCACCTGGTGCATTTCTCGTGTATTATAAAACAAAAAAAAACAAATCAGATTAACAAGAAAAGCACATAAGAGAGGTCAAAATTGCAAAAATTGCATTGCGGTAGCTTTTGAGAAGAAAAATTGTTCATCAAATGTAGGTTTTCAATTATTAATAACAAAAAACTATGAAGAACAGCGGTTCTTAATCTGGGGTTCATGTACCCCTGGTAATACCTTCACCGCTCCCAGGGGGTACCTCGGACAAAAATGCATAATGGTGGATATATTACAATTTTAATCAAAACTTATTGATAAAGTTTTGATCTATGAATAATTTTTATTTCAGAATTTTGTCTTGTACATAATATGCATGGCGATCAGTAACTCAAAGACTATTGAATCCTGCCCTCCACAACCAGCACAGTGGATGAAGGGCTGTGGGACAAAAGATCAAAAGGACAGGACGATTAATGAACAAATTTATAAAATCTTCTAAGTAATCTACCTGATCGAAACAAAATGTTGAATCATATGCGAAGAATATGCTTCTGAACTAAAATTTAGAGTCTACACGAAAAGCCTCCATGAAGGTTTTTTTTCTTCTGAAAAGCTCAGTTGCTTCGTTGCAAGAGGATTGGAAGCATCTTTCTACGCTTCTCGAAAGCCTCCTTCTAAGCACCTCGGAGTACTCCTTTCAAGAGGATTGGAAGTCTCCTTTCAAAAGGTTTGGAAACCTACTTTCAAGAGGCCCGGAAGCCTCCTTTCAAGAGGCCAGGAAGCTTCCTTTCAAGAGGCCCGGAAGCCTCCTTTCAAGAGGCCCGGAAGCCTCCTTTCAAAAGGCCCGGAAGCCTCCTTCCAAGAGACTCATAAGGCTTCTTTCAAGAGACCCGGAAGCCTCCTTTCAAGAGGCCCGGAAGCCTCCTTTCAAGAGGCCCGGAAGCCTCCTTTCGAGAGGCCCGGCAGCCTCCTTTCAAGAGGCCCGGAAGCTTCCTTTCAAGTGGCCCCGAAGCCTCCTTTCAAGAGGCCCGGAAGCCTCCGTTCAAGAGACCTGGAAGCCTCCTTTCAAGAGGCCCGGAAGCCCCTTTCAAGAGGCCTGAAGCCTCCTTCAAGAGGCCCGAAGCCTCCTTTCAAGAGGCCCGAAGCCTCCTTTCAAGAGGCCCGAAGCCTCCTTTCAAGAGGCCCGGAAGCCTCCTTTCAAGAGGCCCGAAGCCTCCTTTCAAGAGGCCCTGAAGCCTCCTTTCAAGAGGCCCTGAAGCCTCCTTTCAAGAGGCCCGAAGCCTCCTTTCAAGAGGCCCGGAAGCCTCCTTTCAAGAGGCCCGGAAGCCTCCTTTCAAGAGGCCCGAAGCCTCCTTTCAAGAGGCCTGGAAGCCTCCTTTCAAGAGGCCCGAAGCCTCCTTTCAAGAGGCCTGAAGCCTCCTTTCAAGAGGCCCGGAAGCCTCCTTTCAAGAGGCCCTGAAGCCTCCTTTCAAGAGGCCCGGAAGCCTCCTTTCAAGAGGCCTGAAGCCTCCTTTCAAGAGGCCTGGAAGCCTCCTTTCAAGAGGCCCAGCCTCCTTTCAAGAGGCCCTGAAGCCTCCTTTCAAGAGGCTCTGAAGCCTCCTTTCAAGAGGCCTGCCTCCTTTCAAGAGGCCTGAAGCCTCCTTTCAAGAGGCCTGAAGCTCCTTTCAAGGAGGCCTGAAGCCTCCTTGAAAGGAGGCTCTGAGCCTCCTTTCAGGAGGCTTGCTTTCAAGAGGCTCTGAGCTTTCAAGAGGCTTCTGAGCTCTTCAAGAGGCTTCTGAGCCTCCTTTGAAAGGAGGCTCTGAGCTCTCTGAAAGGAGGCTCTGAGCCTCTTGAAAGGAGGCTCTGAGCCTCCTTGAAAGGAGGCTCTGAGCCTCTTGAAAGGAGGCTCTGAGCCTCCTTGAAAGGAGGCTCTGAGCCTCTTGAAAGGAGGCTTCTGAGCCTCCTTGAAAGGAGGCTCTGAGCCTCTTTGAAAGGAGGCTCTGAGCCTCTTGAAAGGAGGCTCTGAGCCTCTTGAAAGGAGGCTTCTGAGCCTCTTGAAAGGAGGCTTCCTGAGCCTCTTGAAAGGAGGCTTCTGAGCCTCTTGAAAGGAGGCTCTGAGCCTCTTGAAAGGAGGCTCTGAGCCTCTTGAAAGGAGGCTTCCTGAGCCTCTTGAAAGGAGGCTCTGAGCCTCTTGAAAGGAGGCTCTGAGCCTCTTGAAAGGAGGCTTCTGAGCCTCTTGAAAGGAGGCTTCTGAGCCTCCTTGAAAGGAGGCTTCTGAGCTCTCTTGAAAGGAGGCTTCTGAGCCTCTTGAAAGGAGGCTTCTGAGCCTCTTGAAAGGAGGCTTCTGAGCTCTCTTGAAAGGAGGCTTCTGAGCCTCTTGAAAGGAGGCTTCTGAGCCTCTTGAAAGGAGGCTCTGAGCCTCTTGAAAGGAGGCTCTGAGCCTCTTGAAAGGAGGCTTTGAGCTCCTTGAAAGGAGGCTTCTGAGCTCTTTGAAAGGAGGCTCTGAGCCTCTTGAAAGGAGGCTTCTGAGCCTCTTGAAAGGAGGCTTCTGAGCCTCTTGAAAGGAGGCTCTGAGCCTCTTGAAAGGAGGCTTCCTGAGCCTCTTGAAAGGAGGCTTCTGAGCCTCTTGAAAGGAGGCCTGAGCCTCTTGAAAGGAGGCTCTGAGCCTCTTGAAAGGAGGCCTGAGCCTCTTGAAAGGAGGCTCTGAGCCTCTTGAAAGGAGGCTTCTGAGCCTCTTGAAAGGAGGCTTCTGAGCCTCTTGAAAGGAGGCTCTGAGCCTCTTGAAAGGAGGCTCTGAGCCTCTTGAAAGGAGGCTCTGAGCCTCTTGAAAGGAGGCTCTGAGCCTCTTGAAAGGAGGCTTCTGAGCCTCTTGAAAGGAGGCTCTGAGCCTCTTGAAAGGAGGCTTGAGCCTTCTTGAAAGGAGGCTTCTGAGCTCTCTTGAAAGGAGGCTTCGAGCCTCTTGAAAGGAGGCTTCTGAGCCTCTTGAAAGGAGGCTCTGAGCTCTTGAAAGGAGGCCTGAGCCTCTTGAAAGGAGGCTTCTGAGCCTCTTGAAAGGAGGCTCTGAGCCTCTTGAAAGGAGGCTCTGAGCTCTCTTTGAAAGGAGGCTCTGAGCCTCTTGAAAGGAGGCTTCTGAGCTCTCTTGAAAGGAGGCTCTGAGCCTCTTGAAAGGAGGCTTCTGAGCCTCTTGAAAGGAGGCTTCTGAGCTCTTGAAAGGAGGCTTCTGAGCTCTCTTGAAAGGAGGCTTCCTGAGCCTCTTGAAAGGAGGCTCTGAGCCTCTTGAAAGGAGGCTTCGAGCTCTCTTGAAAGGAGGCTTCCTGAGCTCTCTTGAAAGGAGGCCTGAGCTCTTGAAAGGAGGCTTCTGAGCCTCTTGAAAGGAGGCTTGAGCTCTTTGAAAGGAGGCCTTCGAGCTCTTTGAAAGGAGGCTTCTGAGCCTCTTGAAAGGAGGCTCTGAGCTCTTGAAAGGAGGCTTCTGAGCTCTCTTGAAAGGAGGCTCTGAGCCTCTTGAAGTACAGTATTCTTTGTTTGTTTGTTTCAAATGTCAAACACGTACTGCATTGCAATTTTATTGAAACATTGATCACAATTGAACGTTTTTGACGTCTTGATGCAACTTTTTCGTGCTTTGATGTTTTTCAACTGCCTTTCATGAAACTGAATAGAAACAAAGTGCTTTTAGGAAGATGTTGCGGTGTTACTTGGGAGGCTTCTGAGCTCTTGAAAGGAGGCTTTGAGCTCTTGAAAGGAGGCTTCCAGCTCTTGAAAGGAGGCTTCTGAGCCTCTTGAAAGGAGGCTTGAGCTCTTGAAAGGAGGCTTGAGCTCTTGAAAGGAGGCTTTGAGCCTCTTGAATGGAGGCTTCTGAGCTTTCTTGAAAGGAGGCTCTGAGCTCTCTTGAAAGGAGGCTTCTGAGCCTCTTGAAAGGAGGCTTGAGCCTCTTGAAAGGAGGCTTCCTGAGCCTCTTGAAAGGAGGCTTCCAGCCCTCTTGAAAGGAGGCTTCTGAGCTCTTGAAAGGAGGCTTCCAGCTCTTGAAAGGAGGCTTCTGAGCTCTTGAAAGGAGGCTTCGAGCTCTCTTGAAAGGAGGCTTCTGAGCCTCTTGAAAGGAGGCTTCCAAGCTCTTGAAAGGAGGCTTCTGAGCCTCTTGAAAGGAGGCTTCCTGAGCTCTCTTGAAAGGAGGCTTCTGAGCCTCTTGAAAGGAGGCTTCTGAGCTCTTGAAAGGAGGCTTCTGAGCCTCTTGAAAGGAGGCTTCTGAGCTCTCTTGAAAGGAGGCTTCCGAGCCTCTTGAAAGGAGGCTTCTGAGCCTCTTGAAAGGAGGCTTCTGAGCCTCTTGAAAGGAGGCTTCTGAGCTCTTGAAAGGAGGCTTCCTGAGCCTCTTGAAGTACAGTATTCTTTGTTTGTTTGTTTCCAAATGTCAAACACGTACTGCATTGCAATTTTATTGAAACATTGATCACAATTCGAACGTTTTTGACGTCTTGATGCAACTTTTTCGTGCTTTGATGTTTTTCCAATGCCTTTAATGAAACTGAATAGAAACAAAGTGCTTTTAGGAAGATGTTGCGTGTGTTACTTGGGAGGCTTCCGAGCCTCTTGAAAGGAGGCTTCCGAGCCTCTTGAAAGGAGGCTTCCGAGCCTCTTGAAAGGAGGCTTCCGAGCCTCTTGAAAGGAGGCTTCCGAGCCTCTTGAAAGGAGGCTTCTGAGCTCTCTTGAAAGGAGGCTTGAGCCTCTTGAAAGGAGGCTTCTGAGCTCTCTTGAAAGGAGGCTTCTGGGCCTCTTGAATGGACGCTTTTGAGCCTCTTGAAAGGAGGCTTCCGAGCCTCTTGAAAGGAGGCTTCCGAGCCTCTTGAAAGGAGGCTTCCGAGCCTCTTGAAAGTAGGCTTCCGAGCCTCTTGAAATGAGGCTTCCGAGCCTCGTGAAAGGAGGCTCCCGCGCCATTTGAAGGGGGCTTCCGAGCCTCTTGAAAGGAGGCTTCCGAGTCTCTTGAAAGCAAGCTTTGGAGTCTTATTAGAAGACTTTAAAGCCTTTTGCCGCTAAGCTTCTGAGCTTTTCGGAAAAAGCCTTTATGCCTATAAAATGGAGGCTTTCAAACCTTCAGATTAGTAAAGAATCTAGGTTTTAGTCGCCGAAGTTTTGTTTTTTTATCTTTGTGTCACAGCCCTTCATATACTGTGTTGGCTGTGGTAAATTAAAAAAAAACATTTTTTTAAAAAATTTAAAGATTCACAATTATCAAAACTTTGTCAAAAAAGATTATTTAAATTGTAATACATCCACCATTACGCACTTTTGTCTGAGGTACCTCCTGCAGACAGCGAAGGTACCCCCAGGGGTACATGTACCCCAGGTTGAGAACCGCTGCTGTATAGTAAAGAAAGTCGTAAGTCCTACGTCAAAACTGTAGAAATGCTTGATGAACACCAAGCTGCTGTACGGCAATTTTCAAATGGGGAGGGGGGTGCAACGCCAACGAAAAAGATCAGATGAGCGAATTCTTGCAGGACATATGTGAAAGTTCCACAAAAATTTACTGATGAACTGATGAAAGAAAAAGAGTTTTCATAAGGGAATTCCTATAACTCTGGAAGTATAAACCACCCCCTCACCCCATAATTTCCCAGGAATTCTTGTAGAAGTCCTATATAATTAGAAGTCCTACGGGAGGAATTTCACAGAATAAAGGAGAAAAAATAAATTTATAACGAGCGTAATTCGCCAGGATCCTCGAAGGATAAATTCCTCCAAATTCCCAAAGGAAGAATTCATCTTAATTTCGTAATTTCGTAGAGAGATTCCACACTGTTGTAGTGTTGTAGAAGAAATGCTTATTTATTTATTTATTTTCATTTATTTAACAATAACCGTCATCTGACATCTGATGTCTCAATGACTATAAGGATAAAACTGTCCCCTTAATCTAATTATTATACAAACATGGGTAAAATAATACATAATACATAATACAGCAATCAGAATACTACAGAAATATATTAGGCCGATACAAAAACTTGAAAGCAATTATGTCTCCCCCTCTCCCTCGGATTTTTTGCCCAAAACAATATTTTCAAATTTTTTGATTTTTTTATATAAACCCCCCCCAATTCTCCCTCTCTTCTCCTTCTGGAGACCAGTAGGATATGATATTAATTAAATATTTGTAACGGCCTTAGGACTTGGCAATCAGTTCTTGTGCTACGAAAAGTCGTTGTAGAGCAGCTGGCGATGGATTAAAATCGAAGAAATGGAACACTGCTTTGCCATTCGAATATCTCAGAGCTTCTGAAGGAGAAATTTTCAAAAATCCTAGTATAAGAATATTTTACAATTCATGTATTTTTTTTTGTTCGGGATAAACTACTGCGTCCATTACATTGAACTTTAATGGTATACCCGCGTCATTTGTTTAGTGCATTCCTTTCTGCTCTATTTCTTTTTTTTATTCCTTTCTTTATTTGGTAGGCTCTTATCAGTCAGAGGGTCCAGCAGATCCACCAAATTCGTATCCGCTTCTTTCCTAATTAATGAGCGCTCTAGAGCTTGGAGATTCATGTCGTCGGCTCCGAAACCAGCCTAAGATTGAGATACGTTTTTATAATTCCCTCCATTGACTCCATCCAAAAGCGTGGGTAATCATCCATTATAGTCGTTTCGTATTCTTCCGACCATCACTCATAAGTATCAACAAGAATAGTAAGAACTAGAGTACAGTGTGGAAGATGTTACTCAGTAATGCACCACATGAAGGTGTCTACCCAGCATTACGAGACGTTGTTGTATAACGTGTTCCTAGAATTTCTGAAGAAGAATTTCTCCAAAATATCGGGGGAAATTTCCAGAGAATTTTAGAAAGAGGAATACAAATGGGTTGAGGGCGGGGGTGTGCTGCAGTTATTTAGATTTTTCAGTGGAATAATTCCCCATAATTCCTGAATGGGAAAGTTCTCAGAACACCTGAAAATCAGTTTCTCAATTCATGGAGCAGGAATTTCCCAGAGTCCTAGAAAACTTGTTCAGAATTCAAGAAAAATAACAGTCTGCAGGGGGCCAAAGTTTTCTGAAGTCCTTGGAGGAAGAATTCTTCATAATTTCTGAAAGGTTAAATGATCAGAGCTCCTGGGTAGGAATTCTCCAGATTTTCTAAAGAAGGTATAAGCATGTTTCTCAGAATTCCTAAAGAAGGAATTTCGCAGAATATCTGTGAGGGAATTTTCTCCGAATAAAAGAATCCAAAATTCTTAACGGAGCAATTCCTCAAAATTCTTAGTGTGGAAATTCTCCCGAAATTTCGAGACTTGAATTCCCAGAATTTCTGCAGAAAGAATCGCTGATGGCGGAGATCTCAAAATTTTACAATTCCAAAAATGAATTTTCCAGAATTCCGGGAGAAGAAATTTCCCATGAAGCGTTAGCTCACGGTATATGTTTTGTCCTAAGAAGCTTATTATTACACGATAGTACAGACACGGCGCGATCAGAAACCAGCATCAATAAGCTACGAATATGATAAGAAGTCAATAACGACATCAATGTATGATACTGAACGCACAACGTACTTTTATTTCAATTTACTTAAAATGTGGATGTGGGACGATTTGCGCACCTACCCTTACTATGAAAGTTTCACATGAATAAAACATGATTTGCATATAACATGTCATGCATATAACAATGTAACTAAATAATCAAACACGATTAATTCGCCTAAGAATAAGTATCCAGGTATGTATCCAGGGGGTAGCTGGAAGAGGACGCTTCACTTCTTTCATTGAAGTTTCACTCATATTCTTGTTTTCAATCAGGTGCTTTCCGATATTTCGAATTCATTCAGAATTAAAGAATGTCCAATCTGCCAATCAAATAAAGATGCACATTCAAACTTTGACTTTTTCGTTCCAACGGTCTTCTAGCTTAGGAAGTAATCTATGAAGTCAATAGGTCAATTATATTTAAATAGTTAATAGGCCACCTCACGGGACGCTCTTTAACATAAACTAACAAGAAATGACCCACAACCGATTACAAAATTGTTATATGACTAAAAATTAAGTGGCGCACAATTTTTTTCATTTGTGTTAAACGAGTGAGCTTAAGGTCTCTAGCTTTCAATTGGTGTTCATATCACTGCATAATATTAAATGTAAAAACTAGTTATGAGCGAAATCCGCAACTAAGCCCACAACCGGAGACACTCCCCTAACAAATAAGGCAAGGCTACCAAACACTTATTTCGTTTCGCTCTCTTATTTATTCATTGGCCGATTTCAATTATTGTACTTCAAAGACCTTCAAAGTCAAAAAAGAGCTTAAGTGTTCATTATATGAATCAGTATGATTCCGGCGAATAGGATTAGATGCGATTGGGGCATGAAATTCAACAAAAAAGTTTTATGACGGATTTTCTAAAAGAAGTAAATCACCGTCTGATTTTCTTCAAAGCATATTCAATCCACGGAAATCTGTCTGCAACAACTTAGCCAAAAAGTCGCTAAGGTATATAAAATATGACTTCGTTATAAGATATGCCACACCGAAAAATACAACAAAGTACCGAGCCACGCCTACACACTTCTACTCAGTAGACTGGAAACAATCTCCAGATGCTTTTTCATCACTCATTGTTACCGTGACTGTTGGCATTTTTCCCCATTGGCTTTTAAGGACTGGAGGTGGATAAATCGTTATTATATTTTCTCTCGACTCCTTTGTAGTAAGCAGCTCGCATCGGATGAGCGTTATTATTATTTCGTTTTCATTAAGGTGTTTTTTCTTTTCCTATAAACGTATGTACTATGAAACATTAATTGGATTGAAACAAGCTATAAAAAATGAAAAGAATCAATCCCGGAATCAAAAGATTATTTTGATTTTCATCGGATACATTTGTTAAAACATTTTTATGCGAAGTATTGTGTAAAACATTTCCAATTATAAATTGAGATGAATGGTTCCATAAAAAAATACCACTAAAATTGAAGTTTTTCATTGCACGTGACGTGGAAATTTATTTTCTCATGCTCCAAACTTCGGCAAGTGGAAACACTGCTTTGTTTGGTTCCGATATTTGTGTCAGAAGCAACTTCATGAAAGCTGTTCGAACGTGTTTTCCTTCTCCGCCGAAAAACAACATCTATATTAGGTTCATTCTAGATTGAGTTTTCCTTAAGCACAATGTCGATCCGAAACACGTTGCCACGCCAGGTGTCGCAAGCCTGTCTCTCTGCGAGAAAGTTGATCCTTCTCGGTTTGGACAGAAGTTTTCGCTTTAATTAAGCTTTTCCTCCTGTTTTCTCGTCATAGTTATTGGGCATAAAGGCTCCGTTATGCCATCCTTCTCGATTGGTCCGCAGCGGAGCAAGGTTATTTAATACATTCTGCTACCCTTATCCATCATACCATCTATAGGAATGAAGGAGGATTTTTTTTAGGGAAAGAACTCCACCCTGTTTCCAAACAGACACCTTTCCAAATAGAAAACAAGCTTCGACAAATTTTCATTGTCAGTCCGGAAAGCCGTTGGGGAAAACTAGAATGCCCATATAATCCAGGATAAGGAGCCACCCAATAATGAAACGAACCACTTCGCCACTGGAGCTCATTATCACAGCAATTATAGATAAGTGTGTCGACGACTGGCAGTCAGGGTGGCGCCACCGAATGTGTCATCCTGATATCGCATTCTGACATCAACCAACGACGCTCCCTTCGACTGATGAACCGTCCGCTCGGTGGAGCCTTGTGTTTGCAGACGTTTTTTTTTCACGAGATCTTGCTTCGCACCTAAGCCGATGAGAATGCCACTTGTCCCCTCGCTCGGCGCTTGGTGCAAGGGAGGAAGTTGTGAAATGCGCTCATATTGGTTTTTAATGGTTCACCTCCTTTGAGGGCAACATTGGGAATTGAAGTAGTTGTAATATATATGACAGAACGAATATTTGGTTCTGCAACCGGCATGGTGATGAAAAGCAACTGAAAGTGTACCGTGGCGCATCGAAATACGTACACTTAAGCACCTTAGTACATTGAAAAAATCATTAGAAAATAGGAATCGAATGTAAATAAAACGTTTGTCATTGACACAGAAGCATGAATGCTTCTACTTTTAAAGTGTTTCTCATTTACTCATTAAAAACTACGAAGCACATGATAAAATATTGAATAAAATCAACTACTCCTGACTCGAAATCCGTCCACCGTGGATGGATTTCGAATCAAAGGATCAAAATCTGTACAGCTATTTTTTGGATAAATATTTAAATTAAAGCAGTCTGATTGACTAATCTACCACTGTAAATAGTTCGATACGCACCTTGGGAAGCGATCCCTTCGATTTGTATTCCGCTTATTGTATGTAATGATTTCTATGCCCTGAAAGCTTACTGCCAAGTATCTGAACAGGATTAGATAAATTATGTCTACATTAATTACCCTAAACTCCCTTTAATTGATTGATATCTCATGAGGCGGACAGATTTCGATGCTGTAAGGATTTCGGCCCCCACGGTCTGTATTATCTGATTTTTGGTGTGAATATGCGTGGAGGCGCATGGTATATTGTAGGTGAGTGTCACGAAAGTGTTTTCCTCCGAAATGTTTGGATATTTAAAGTATAAATTCGTATTTATTTCACACTTTTCTGACTAATACAGTAAAGTTTTCTTCATTCGTTGTATTATAAATCATAATGTTTTCTTATTCGATGTAAATCTTCGCTACTCTGGTTAGCTCCTTCATACTAATTTTATAATTTTTGCTTCTAGAATTTTTCTTCAGTACCAAGTGAGAAAGAGCTCAAAGTATTTTAAAACTATTTTCTGAACACCTGAAAAACTTCAGGGCAAGTTTTGTAACAGATGTCTAAAACACGGTAAAGGGAATACGGAAAAAAACGATTTGCTCCTTAGAGGCGCTTTATACTTTAGAAGGATTCTTCTAAAATCATTTTATCGAAAAACCAAAACTTTCAAACTTCAAA
Organism: Armigeres subalbatus; assembly: GCF_024139115.2. Taxonomy (NCBI): domain Eukaryota; kingdom Metazoa; phylum Arthropoda; class Insecta; order Diptera; family Culicidae; genus Armigeres; species Armigeres subalbatus. The sequence continues at coordinate 59,157 of NW_026943003.1, read as the reverse complement.
CAACGTTTGTTTGACGACGTGTATTCTTTTCATTGAACTATACCAAATAAATACATTAAAAGTATACGTCATCATATTGTTTCTTGTCGAAACGAAACATAATTTTCATGTTGATTACAAACAAAATATTTGTTTGTGTGAAAAACCAAACGAAATTGAAGTATAATCCGATTCTATTTCACCAAACCGTAGCCATGAGGAAGACTCTAAACAATCGAATGAGTTTCAATGGGAATCCGCATCTATATAAACGAGCCGAAGTTTAAAAAAATACATCACACCTGTATGCATTTTGATCCATTTTCCTACGTTTTAGCTTCCATTTATGACCTTTTTCAGGCATCTGGTTGTACTCTATTCTTAAACAGAGAACAGACATCCAAGCTAATGAAAACACGTTCTACACACTTGGGCAGGGCAATTATCAAAATAAAACCCAAGTAACAATTATGGTTCATAACGCTCTTGGAGACATCGATTTACTCCTCAAGTGCGATACGAAACCACAAAATTTTCGTCGATGTCACTAGGGAAGTCAGTGATGACAGCGCCACCACACTTTTCCAATTTGAGTTGAATGTCCGATCTCTGTGGAGGTTTTGTATTTCTTCTTAGGTGTCTTCTCTTCTCTAGCATCTATAGGTATGTGGGTGGGTATTGTATTAATTCCATTTAGCACCGTTTCACCTCAGTTGGGATACGGAAGCGGAATGGTAGTGATGACAAAGGAAAGAACCATGACATTTATTGTGTCACTTTGCTTATTTGTACAAGCACTCCCATTATCGTTTGCTTCGGCATAGCCACAAAAAGTTGGAAAGCTAAAAAAAGAGGATATTGATATGACTTGTACAAGTGGCGGGACTATGGAACGTAACACAGGTTAGATGAAAAGATCATACTTGGTGATATTAATGGTTTTATATTTCCAATTCCAGCCATTCTATTGTGACAGTGATTTTCCGCTATATCCTATATCCGCTAGATTGTCCTCAGTTGTCATAAGACAGGTTAGTTTTGTCAGATTCATTAAAATTCACACGCCATGTAGTAAATCGCAAATCTTGGATGATGCAAGATCGTTTTTCAAAGAAATATCTATATTCATTGGTTTGAAAAAAAAAATTGTCAATTTAGCAAATTTGACATTTTCGTGCTTCGGTTGTGGGCACCCTTGAACACTCAGCTAAAAATAAAGAAGCATGAATAGAAACCGCCCATATTTAAAGAAAAGAATAATTTATTCATTCTAATAGCCAGGAGGCACTAAAAAATCAGATCAATCCACCTAGCAGTGATGATGCCTCCATCGGTGCATTGGGGAGGATATTGAAAAAATCACATAAGAAAAGTCTAAAATAGCACTTTAGGTAAATGGGTTTCAATTTTTTATGGATTTACGTTTTATTGATATACCTTACAGTCAAAAAATCCTGATTAATCACCCTAGCGGTTATAGTGCCTTTCTCGTTCATTACAAAAAATAATATTTTGGCCATAAATTTTGATCCCATAGTCTGATCTGACCAATTTTTAATAGGAAACAATGGGACAGGGTTCCCCGTCGAATGCAACTTGTTGCAAGCAAATCAGTCAACGATTTGTTCTGAAAGTGTGGATATAATAACTAGACATACCCAAAGAACAAAAATATGAATTAAGCTCATTATTTCAATCAATTATGCCTAAGTAATTATAAAAACCGTCATTTGAAATAAGTTATGGGACAACTAAAATGATGGTGAATTATTTGTCAATAAATTAAAGGTGCCCATAACCGAACCAATAAAGGTGCTCGCAACCGAAATTCGCAGCCTTTTTGGAAAATGAAGGAAAAAAACTTCACGCTAAAATTTTTATTGTAATTTGATTTTAAATCATTTCAATTAATGACACTTTGAAAAAGGGCAACAAAACATTCGTGTTGTTTTTGCCTTTCTCGTATACTAAGTATACGGTAAAGGCTATATGATCGCTCCAAAAACAAACTTTTTATAGAAGGCCCGGAGACCCATAGTGTTATATACCAATCGACTCAGTTCGACGAATTGAGGTGATGTCTGTGTGTGTGTGTGTGTGTGTGTATGTGTGTGTGTATGTGTGTGTGTGTGTGTGCGCAAAACTACTAAAAAAAATGTCACTCATTTTTCGGGCACTTACCCTTAACCGATTTGCTCGCAACAAGTTGCATTCGACGCAGGATCCTGTCCCATTGTTTCCTATTTGAAATTGGCCAGATCGGACTATGGGATCGAAAGTTATGGCCAAAATACAAATTCATACGAAAAAAATCGCGTAAAAAATGTCACTCATATTTCGGGCACTTATCTTCAAACGATTTGCTTGCAAAAAGTTGCATTCGACGCAGAATCCTGTCCCATTGTTTCCTATTTGAAATTGGCCAGGTCGGACTATGGGATCAAAAGTTATGGCCAAAATACAAATTCATACGAAAAAAATCGCGTAAAAAATGTCACTCATTTTTCGGGCACTTATCCTCAACTGATTTGTTTCGCAACAAGTTGCATTCGACGCAGAATCCTGTCCCATTGTTTCCTGTTCGAAATTGGCCAGATCGGACTATGGAATCAGAAGTTATGGCCAAAATACAAATTCATACGAAAAAATCGCGTAAAATGTCACTCATTTTTCAGGCACTTCTCATTACCGATTTACTCGCAACAAGTTGCTTTCGACGCAGGATCCTGTCCCACTGTCTCCTTTTTGAAATTGGCCAGATCGAACTATGGGATCAAAAGTTATGGCCAAAATACAAATTCATCCGAAAAATCGCGTAAAATGTCACTCATTTTTCGGGCACTTATCCTCAACTGATTTGCTCGCAACAAGTTGCTTTCGACGCAGAACCCTGTCTCATTGTTTCCTATTTGAAATTGGCCAGATCGAACTATGGGATCGAAAGTTATGACCAAAATACAAATTCATACGAAAAATCGCGTAAAATGTCACTCATTTTTCGGGCACTTATCCTCAACTGATTTGCTCGCAACAAGTTGCATTCGACGCAGAATCCTGTCCCATTGTTTCCTGTTCGAAATTGGCCAGATCGGACTATGGAATCAGAAGTTATGGCCAAAATACAAATTCATACGAAAATATCGCGTAAAAATGTCACCATTTTTCGGGCACTTACCTCAACTGATTTGCTCGCAACAAGTTGCTTTCGACGCAGAATCCTGTCCCATTGTTTCCTATTTGAATTTGGCCAGATCGGACTATGGGATTGAAAGTTATGACCAAAATACAAATTCATTCGAAAATCGCGTCAAAATGTCACTCATTTTTCGGGCACTTATCCTCAACTGATTTGCTCGCAACAAGTTGCATTCGACGCAGAATCCTGTCCCATTGTTTCCTGTTCGAAATTGGCCAGATCGGACTATGGAATCAGAAGTTATGGCCAAAATACAAATTCATATGAAAAATCGCGTAAAAATGTCACTCATTTTTCGGGCACTTACCCTCAACTGATTTGTTTCGCAACAAGTTGCATTCGACGCAGAATCCTGTCCCATTGTTTCCTGTTCGAAATTGGCCAGATCGGACTATGGAATCAGAAGTTATGGCCAAAATACAAATTCATACGAAAAATCGCGTAAAATGTCACTCATTTTTCGGGCACTTACCCTCAACTGATTTGCTCGCAAACAAGTTGCTTTCGACGCAGAATCCTGTCCCATTGTTTCCTATTTGAATTTGGCCAGATCGGACTATGGGATTGAAAGTTATGACCAAAATACAAATTCATTCGAAAAAATCGCGTCAAAATGTCACTCATTTTTCGGGCACATATCCTTAACTGATTTGCTCACAACAAGTTGCATTCGACGCAGAACGTCTCATATTTTCTTATTGAAAATTGGCCAGATCGGACTATGGGCTTAGATGTTATGGTCAAATTACTATTTATTGTGAAATAGAGTTCGAAAAAGTCTAGCTCACTTTTTTAGCACTTAGACTTCATCTATTGACGCTCGCAACAGATTGCATTCGACGCAGAATCTTGTCCCATTGTTTTCTATTGAAAATTGGCTAGATCGGACTATGGGATCGGAAATTATGGCTGAAACACCATTTTTGCCTTTTTCTACGAAAAGGCTGTATGTTCGCTCCAAAACCAAACTTTTACAGAAGGCCTGGAGACACATAGTGTTATATACGTATAATCTCGATGAACTGCGATGATGTCTCTGTGTGTGTGTGCGCACCAAAAGTGCGAAAAGTTTAGCTCACTTTTTTGGAACTTATCCTCAACCGATTTAATACCAACTATAGATAGTAGAATATATAGATGAGCGAAAGCATGGCTGAGTCGATTTTTCTGCCCGTGCACACGCACATATGACGTCACAGCCCTTAACGTTTCCATTGAAATCGTGACGTCATGCTCGTTTGGAGACACGTTTGACAGTTCGTTTGGAGACAGAGGATTTATCTTCACTCATCTATATATTCCACTATCTATAATTCCAACAAGTTTCATTCGACGCGGAATCCTGTCGTATTGTTTTCTATTGAAAATTTGGACCATGGGCACAGAAATTATGGCCAAAATATACTATGTGTTATAAAGCGAGTAAAAAGTCTAGCTGACTTTTAATGGACTTACCCTCAACCGATTTACTCACAACAAATTGCATTAGATGCGGAATCCTGTTCTACTTAGAAAGTTGGCCAGATTGGACTATTACCTTTGAAATTATGGCTGTAATACTTTTGCCTTTCTTATGCAACAAAGTTGTACCGAAAGGCTATAATTTCTTTCCGAAAACGAACTATCGGATGCTTCCACACTGATACACTTCCTTCCTCTTCATACGGGAGTTTGGTAGAAAGACGGTCATGAGATTTATATCATAACAAATATTGCCCTCCGCTCGCTTGATGGGAATGACATTTTCGTTTTCTTTTTGTGTAGTCGGAGCTTCAGTTCAATTTACATCCAAAAGTGATATCCTTAAAATATATGACTGGGTAAAATAAAACAGGGTATGTACGTCAAAAGATTGGAAAAGGAAACAAAATGTCGAAATTCTTATTAGCATATTGTAGATCAAGCTGAAAACCGAACCGAGGTTTCGCGACAATCGCATTTTCTCGCATTTCCGGATGTTGCAACTGCATCGCGAGTAGTGCAACGGACAAAGAAATTTGTCTTTTTTACTCCTAGCTACTAGCTCATCTATTTTTAAGCACACACATTTTACGAAGGTCGAGAAAGGCACCATCACCGCTAGGTGGATTAATCTGGGTTTTTTTTTATAAAAAAAAATTGATTGGTTCCTAGCAAATTGATTGGTTGCGCAAGCACATGTTACGATAGCAAACTAATAACGGTAGTCAGAATGACAGCATATGTTATCTGTCAAAAGATACGTAGGGGTGCCCACAACTGAACCTCCTCCCCTACGATTCGACGATCGATGTCTCAGAGTAGGAGGAAAGCAAATGGAAACAGCAGTTCTTTTGAATTACGTGTTGAAAAAGTGTATGTGGTAGAAGGATGATAGAGATGGTAAAAAAATTCGTTCCTAAAAAAACGTTCCTAAAATGTTTTCTGGAGATAGCTTCTCTGAAAGGCAAGAATGCATTTGAAATTTAGTTAAGCCTCACCTACGCTCATCTGTGTCGGGAAATCGATGTACCCGAAGGGAACGGAATTGAAGTGTCATGACCGGTGAAACATCTGCCTGGCAGTCGTGATATTCATAAGTTTATGTACCTGAGTGACCAGTTTGGAGAGGGAAAACTTATACTAAATTGAATAGAAAAACAATACACGTGTTCACATTTTCACATTCGCAATACATCAGTTCTGTGGCAGTCTGGGAATAAGTCAATAAATATCTATTTCAGACCAAGGATACAATTAGACCTTCATTATAAATAATCAAGCAATGTATCCAATATATCCTTGAAGATCTGATTCAGGACCAAAAAATCGCATCTGGAAGGATTAATGCATCACTAGTGGCGTACGATTCAGTGAAACGGAATGAATTAAGGCAAATTATGCTTGAACATGGTTTTCCGGCGAAACTGATACGACTGGTTCGTGTAACGTTGGACGGATCGAAATCAAGTGTAAGGGTTGCGGATGAAATATCGACGTCATTTGTTACCTTGGATGGATTAAAGCAGGGTGATGCACTCTCGAATCTACTGTTCAATATAGCGCTCGAGGGAGCGATTATGAGAGCTGGTGTGCAAAGAAGCGGTACCATTATCACAAAATCGCATATGCTCCTGGGATTTGCGGACGATATCGATATTATCGGAATTGATCGCCGTGCCGTGGAAGAGGCTTTTGTGCCTTTTAAGAGGGAGACAGCGAGGATTGGACTCACGATCAATACCAGCAAAACGAAGTACATGGTCGCTGGCAATCAACGTGGGTTCATTAGTAGTGGTGGTAGCGAAATGGTGCTGGATGGTGAAAAATTTGAAGTGGTAGAAGAATTTGTGTATCTTGGAACATTAGTGACGTGCGATAATGATGTTACCCGCGAGGTGAAAAGGCGTATTGCAGCTGCAAATAGGGCTTATTACGGACTTCGTGACTAGCTTAAGTCCCGTAGTCTGCAAACGAAAACAAAACTTGCGCTGTATACTACTCTGATTCTTCCGGTGGCTTTATACGGCCATGAGACATGGACGTTAAAGGAGGCTGATCGGAGAGCTCTCGGAGTGTTTGAGCGTAAGGTGCTGCGGACAATACTCGGCGGTAAACAGGAGAACGGTATCTGGCGGCGTCGCATGAATCACGAATTGTACCAGGTGTATAAAGGGCTGGATATTATTGTTTATACAACACGGCAGACTACGGTGGGCTGGTCACGTTGTTCGTATGCCGGAAGAACGTCAAGCGAAGATAATATTTAGTAGAGAACCGGAAGAGGCCGCAGGCTTCGTGGAAGGCCGCGTACACGATGGCTTTTGCAGTTGAAGAGGACCTAAGGGCGCTCAATGTTCAGGGCGACTGGAAGCGATTGGCCCAGGATCGAGTCCAGTGGAGAAGGATACTCCATTCGGCGTAGGTTCATCGAAGAGCTGTAGCCCATCAAGTATCAAGTAAGTACAGTGTTGACCCTGTTTTTTCGCTCCTCGATTTTGTCTACCAGGTCCCGATTTTACTACCTTTTGACCCACAAAAATTTAAAAGTTTCAGTCATTCTTTTTATTTTTAGCAAACAACAACGATTTTCATGAAATAACTTTTACAGCCTGTGATTTATTATGAATGACTTCTGAGTACCTGCGGAAGATTCTGTAAAAACTTTCAACAAGAATTAACGGGTACCGTGCGCGCATTTTGTCGTTCGAAGGCATAAACTGATTCATATTTGTGAAATGAATTAAAAATCGAAAATATGTTTTTTACGGTTTTGTCACATGCCTTATTATCACCCCAAAATTCATCAGAGGGTGATAAAATCGGGATATTACTGTAGTGCCATGAAGGCACTAGCCCTTCTTCAAAATATGGTTTAAGCGCGTTAAAACGCATGAGACCCAAAATACGCATAAAAAAGAAGCCTCATATTTACTTAAACCGCATGAAAAGCGACGCCAGTGTATTGTCGCGCTCTTCTAAAACGCTCAGTTCTTCGCGGTGGTAACGCGCAAGCAAAGATTGCGCAGCAGCGCGCCCATAAGCTTTAAGGTGACTCGGGGAGGCACTACACACCGTGTTATTTTTCCTATCTTTTGTCTTTTTCTAGCATTGTCACCTCGTAACTTTGGAGCGGTGTATTTCGGTTTTCAGTTGTTTGATGTAACTGTAAATGTATCAGCATGTAGATTGCGAGTAAGCACGCGCCGGTGATACTTTTTTAAAATCATATTTGGTGTAGAAAAAAGGTGAAGCATTCAATGTTAAAATGATGACGATTTGATGATTGTTCGTGCTTCCTGTATCCCCTTAACACAGGGTGCGTGTCTGTGCTGTTAAATTTAATAAGCCGCCATAGCTGAATAACCGCCGTGTGTAAAGTAAAGGGGCGCGCTTCAGCGCGATTCGACGGAGGCTGATTAAGATGATCATGATTTGAATGTTTATCTTGGGATGCATAATATATCGATTAATACAAGATTTGTTCGACTGCTTGGAATTAAATGAAAATTATTAAGCTTTTTTTAAGGGAATGTCTTCATCAGCATAAATCAAGTTTAGTGCTATTCCATTTACAGCAAAGTGTAAAAATTGGAACAGTCCTAAACCCGCCTTATAACAGTGATTGAATTGTTTTCTAAACAAACACGATGAAAACAATAACCTACTGGCTACCGTTAGATTAGCCAACGTATTATCATAACTTTATTCGCCACCACCAATTCTGTCCTTCAGAAAGAGGCTTAAAGATACTCAATGAGCAACTTTTTCCTCACTTCATTGTGTCAAATCATTCAGTTATCATTGAGATATGAATATATTTCGGTGCTACCCGGAACAGAGTGAAACGTAAAAGTACCAACGTGAGCATTTTCTCTTCTCCTGATTCGCTATGAGAAGCATTCCATCCCCATCCCCGACACGGACATCAAATTGCTGTAAAATACGCACCTTTTGGCCCACAGTTTTATTTTCTCTGTGCATAAAAAGAGTCGTGTCTTGCGCGCGCGTCGTCATTAAGAACATCACTCAAATGATATCGTTGCTCACATGTTTTTAGTAATTTCGAAGGCGCACAATTTTAAAAATCGGTTCTTTGTCACGACCATTTACTAAACAAAGAGAAGGGATTTGATTGACCACCGCCGATGGACAGCTCTAATATTGCTGGAACTGCTACCGAGGCCATAATTGCCACTTGATGCGCCTTTAGAATCACTGACAGCAACCAAATAATTATCCAAATCTAAAGAGAAAATTTCGCTTCCTACCGCTTAATGGCTGCAGCAGCTATCACTGCTTATAAATTTTCTACACTTTCGCCAGCCTCCATCACTGATGCTGTTGGGATCGATAACGATGCAATCATTGCCATTTAATTGTATGTCTCTTCAAAGAAAATACAGTTCAAATCAACTCTTCCGTTTCAAATGGGGGTTCTGAGAAGAACCGATTTATGCTTCTTGAGACCTTGTTGAGCATCTACAACTACTAACAGCAACCAACCAATTGTCCGAATCTTGCGGGAATATTTTACTTCTCATATCAAATTTTTCTTAATCCACTATTATATTCAAGAGCAAGTTCAATATTCAGAGAAGTTTCACCGCATTACTAAGCACATTCTGGTGACAGACTGCGACGACTACCACTGAAGCCGATGCAGGGACCGCTCTTCAAGGAACGCTCCTTTCTTGTTTTTAATTTAGTGAGCTCGATGTCCAGCCCCTTTGTTGTTCTTTATTCTTTATTACGAATAACGAAGGGGCAAAGCTAATGAGCTTACTTCATTAGATACAAGAAAGCTGCTTTAGCACGAGCGCTAGCCAGCCAGTTCAAGATTCTTCGGAGAGCGACACCAGTGGTGTTCACTCGTGTAATTGACGGAAGCTGCAGATCCAATTTGATGTAAATAATCGTGTGGCATTAATTGTGGCACTACGAGGAACATTTGAATGGCGCTGAGAGCACAGGCAGTGAAAGTCAAGGCAGCGGAGAGAATGATTACGTCAGTTCGGCGGACGATGGAAGCCACCACCTTGAGGGAAGTTAAGGATGCCATCCAACAGCTAAAGACCAATAAATCAGCTGGTAAGGATGGTATCGGAGCTGAGCTCATCAAGATGGGCCCGGAAAAGCTAGCCACTTGCCTACACAAATTGATAGTCAGAATCTGGGAAACTGAACAGCTACCGAAGGAGTGGAAGGAAAGGGTTATATGCCCCATCTACAAGAAAGGCGACAAACTGGAGTGTGAGAACTTTCGAGCGATCACCATCCTTAATGCCGCCTACGAATCGATATCCCAGATCATCTTCCGTCGTCTGTCACCATCAGTGAATTAGCTAGTGGGAAGTTATCAAGCCGGCTTCGTTGACGGCCGCTTGACAACGGACCAGATCTTTACTGTACGGCAAATCCTTTTAAAAATGCCGTGAATACCAGGTCCCAACGCACCATCTGTTCGTTGATTTCAAGGCGGCATACGACAGTATAGACCACGTAGAGTTATGGAAAATTATGGACGAGAACAGCTTCCCTGGGAAGCTTACCAGACTGATAAAAGCAACGGTAGATGGTGTGCAAAACTGTGTGAAGATTTCGGGCGAACACTCCAGTTCGTTCGAATCGCCCCGGGGACTAAAACAAGGTGATGGACTTTCGTGCCTGTTGTTCAACATTTCGCTAGAAGGTGTCATGCGGAGAGCCGGGTGTAACAGCCGGGGTACGATTTTCAACAGATCCAGTCAATTTATTTGCTTCGCGGATGACATGGACATTGTCGGCCGAACATTTGCAAAGGTGGCAGAACTGTACACCCGCCTGAAACGTGAAGCAACAAAAGTTGGACTGGTGGTGAATGCGTCAAAGACAAAGTGCATGCTTGTGGGCGGAACCGAGCGCGACAGGGCCCGCCTGGGAAGCAGTGTTACGGTAGACGGGGATACCTTCGAGGTGGTCGAGGAATTCGTCTACCTCGGATGCTTGCTAACGGCTGACAACAACGTTAGTCGTGAAATACGAAGGCGCATCATCTGTGGAAGTTGGGCCTACTACGGGCTCCAGAAGAAACTGCGGTCAAAAAAGATTCGCCACCGCACCAAATGTGTCATGTACAAGACGCTAATAAGACCGGTTGTCCTCTACGGACATGAAACATGGACAATACTCGAGAAGGACTTGCAAGCACTCGGAGTGTTCGAGAGACTGGTGCTTAGGACCATCTTTGGCGATGTGCATGATGACAAGGATGAACCACAAGCTCGCCCAGCTCTACGGCGATCCTAGTATCCAGAAGGTAGCTAAAGCCGGAATGGTACGCAGGGCAGGGCATATTGCAAGAATGCTGAACAGCAACCCTGCAAAGATGGTGTTCGCTTCAGTCCCGGCAGGAACAAGAAGGCGTGGAGCGCAGCGAGCGAGGTGGGCTGACCAGGTACGAAACGAATTGGCGAGCGTGGAGCGCATTCGAGGATGAAGAGATGCGGCCTCGAACCGTGTATTGTGGCGTCAAATTGTTGATTCAGTGTTACCTGTTTAAATATAGAATAAATAAATGAAAAATGAAATGAATCTTGTGGCCGTCGTAAGCAACATCATCAAGATATCGAATTCATCCAACATTGATGACCGACGGCAACAAAATCTCGTCGTCGGTGGGAGCAGTACTGAAGCGAAATTTTCTTGCATACTGATAGTGGATCGGAAATTCGTAGATTGGACACTAGTGATACACATGTTTTTCTTTTGAAACCCTTATTCAGATTGCTATCAGAAATCAAGGTGGGTATGATCCTTGATTTCAATCTAGGATAAAAATCACAAAAGCATGAGGATTACTACTCCTGGCCACGCCCATCTTCACCGTAACTTGGGAGGGGAAGGAAGTGTTGATGTAGTACTTACTTAACGAGAGGCCCCCGACTCAGCGACACCCTCATAAGTACCACGGAGTTGGTTATTGGGGAAGGTATTCGTTGGGTCAGGATTTGCCTGTAGCTGACAATGTGACCGTGGTAGATCTTACACCGTAACACACCACGCAAAGGTGTCTACCCAGCGTTACGGGGAATTCATATGATATTACGATTCTCATTGCAAAAGAAGTTTTACGTAGTTTATGTCGAGCGGTCGTGTCTTGTACATAACCCTTCTATTTTTTTCTCCTGAAAACGGCGGGTCTGCTGTGGCCACTTCCGCCACTTCTGCCGGGTCCTTTGCTGCAGTGCGACCCCCGTGCTGCGTCGTTCGTTTCCAGAATCTGTCTGCAATCTTCGTCGAACCAATTATTCCGTCGATTTCGTCCCACATACCCAACGCTGTTCTTCGCTGCGTCATTAATAGTTGATTCAACTGTCCTCAAGAGGGGCCCCGTCAAGCTCAACCTCTCTCTTTCGGCAACGCTGTGTCGAGATATTTAGCGTATGCTGTGGCGACATCAGGTTGCTTCAGTCGCTCTAGGTTGTACTGGGGCGGCCGTCGGCACCGAACATTATTGATAAGCGATAGTTTTGAGCGTAGTTTAACCATTACTAGATAGTGGTCAGAGTCGATGTTATCGTTATGATATGTGTTGACGTCGATAATATCGGAGAAGTGCCGTCCATTAATCAGATCGTGGTCGATTTGGAATTCTGTCTGCAGTTGTGATCTCCAGGTGTACCGATACGGAAGGCTGTGTTAGAAGTAGGAAAACCAGACAAGTTTACGATATACTTGTTTGACCAACTATGTTCGTTAAACAGCTTTACACACGATCAAATGTTGCAGCAACGTGCCCAACTTCCCGGGGCGGAGCCAAACATGCCTGACCGTGCGTCTGCAGGGTTAAAACGTAAACGAACGTCTCTACATTGAATTCAACAAGCTAAAAAAAGACAACATATTTTGAAATGAACCGTTTGTTTGAAAAACTGCATATGTGACATTTTTGGCCAAAATGAGATTTTCATATATTCTGAATCCTCGTCCAAAAATACGTATTCTAGCAAAAAATACGAAAAAAAAAATGTATGAAATGTATGAAGAATTTTTCGTTTACATATGCACACGCACTTTGAAGAGCAATTATGAAGTACGGCTTGGAATTTTTAAACAGAAAGTGCCCCAGGATGCTGAGTTTTGCCAAAAACTATTGAACTGTACCATAGAAATCAAAAGATTCGGTGCCAATTTGTTTAAAAAAAGTTATTTGTTGTATTCTCGGAGTTGTGTAAAATGAATATATGCAGTTCCTCAAACAAATGATTCAAATATTTTCTGTAGTTTCATATACTATAAGGTGATTCGATCAAGGTCAAAATTCGTTCTCGTGCTCCAGGTGATGTCTTTCATAGGCTATTTTATTACTCCCATCATCATATATCATTTTCGGTAATGTAATGTGAGTTCATTGCCTAATTTTTTAAAATTTAATTATTTTTAATACAACATAATTACATAAATAACCGCCTAATGGTTTTCAGAGTATATGCTCTTACGTACACCTAACTACATACTATGCACTACTAATTCAAAACGCATCCAATTTTTCTCTTGAAGGAAATAAGATCTCGTTCACTTCTTCAATTTCTGGGTAAATCGTTTCAAAGTTTTACAGTACGGTGGCGAAAGGATATTAAGTCTTTTAGATCATTTGAGTTACATCTCGGATCGATAAGTGGTGATACTCGTAAGGATCGAACACACTCAAAAAAAATTTAAGGTTTGAAGGAGGGTTATTTATTATTTTATGGACTTGAATATACATTCTAATGCCGAATTCGTTTTTAAAAAGTTCCAACCTAGGTTGGAACCAGTTCCAACCAAAGTGCTGTCAAAACGTTTTTTTATTCGCTCAGGTTGGAACTAGGTTCGCACTAGTTCCAACCCTAAAGCTGTCGGGTTTGCACTGTGTTGTTTCACAGTTTCGCACCAGGTTCTCCAATACAACTGCATTTCAACTATCAAAACCATATGGGTCGAATAAACAAGCTGAAGGGAAATACAAACCAGAGTAAAAACGAAACGCTTTGTGTATTTAATAAAGAATGCGCTTCGAAATCCTTTTGCCAGGAAATTTTTATTTCCTATGATATTTTTCTACCTTTGCATTATATTTAAATTCCATTAGGAGTTTTTTCAGTAATCCCAGGAGAATTTGTTCTAATCGGAAATATTATAGGTCTTCGATGATTCATTTGCAATTTGTTTGAAAATTCCCCCATATTTAAGTAATTCTTCAAAAAAAAAATCATACGGAAATTCTATAAAGAATTCTTATAATTCTTCCAGGTGTTCCTCCTTGAAGTCTTGTATGCATTCCATTGCGAATTCTTCCAGTAATGCATTAGAGTAATTGTTACGACAGTAACAAATGAGACTATTTCCGCTTTTTTAATCGACGTATATTTCTGGTAATCAACAGTGTTGAAGCAGGCGACGTTAAAAACTCCTATCGAAAACATTGAATAATGGTTTAAGTACATGTATAGGTACATAGTTGAGGCAAAGCTTTCTTTTGTTAAAGGGTGCAAAGAGCAATAATAAACTCACGTTTAGTGTCCCTTTCTTGTTCCTCGTTAGCGATCGGTAGAGAGATTGTCGAATAAAATACTATTAGCGCTTTTCTATTATGTTTGTCCGATCTGATCTCGTATGACAACTAATAATGTGCAATAAACATACCTAACAACTGTAGTAACTGTGCTAGATCTTAGGTATTTAGTGTATCATAATATTAAAGTAGGAAGATTAATTTGTCTAAACACCCGAATTCACGTTTACAAACTTCAGTGTCGTTGCCTGATTTGCACTGAATCAGCGACAGTATTGGATGACAACTAATATTGACGTGAACAAGATAGATGACTATCGAGAAGGTACATACCGCCGTTGGATGTATAGTGCGTGGCAACGGAACGTTGTAACAGTAATATTTCAGGCATTCCTTCATATATTTCCAGAAATTCGTCCAAGAGTTCCTACGAAATTTCTTTGAAGAATTCAAGTTTGCAAGTTCCTCCATAAATTCCTCCGGAAGTCCCTCAAGAGATTTCTCCGAAAATCCCTACAGAAATTCCACCCGAAGTCTCTCCAGGAATTCCTCCAGTAGTCCCTTCAAGAATTCCTCCGAAAGTTCCTTCATAAATTCTCCCAAAAGTTTCTCCGAAGTCCCTCCAAAAATTCCTTCGGAAGTTTCTCCAGAAATTCCTCCGCAAATCCTCTAGGAATTCCTCCCGAAGTTCTTACAGGAATTCCTCATGAAGTTCCTCCAGAAATACCTTCAGAAGTCTTTCCAGAAATTTCTCCGGAAGTTCCCCCAGGAATTCCTCTAGAAGTTCTTTTAGGAATTCCTCCGGAAGTTCCTTCCGAAATTCCTTCAGAAATTATTTCGGATGTTCCTCCAAGAATTTCCCCGGATGTTCTTTCGGAAGCTCTTCCAGGAATTGCTCCAAAAGTTCCTCCAGGAATTTCTCCGGAGGTATTCCTGGAGAAACTTCTTGAGAAATCCCTCCAGGGGGGGGCTTCCGAAAGAATTTCTGGAGGGACTTCAGGATTAATTTATGGAGGAACTTCCGGAGGAATTCCTGGAGGAACTTCCGGAGGAACTTCCGGAGGAACTTCCGGAGGAACTTCCGGAGGAATTTCTGAAGAATCTTCCGGAAGAATTTCTGTAGGAACTTCCGGAGGAATTTCTAGAGGAACTTCCTGAGAAATTCCTGGAGGAAGTTCTAGAGGAATTCCTGGATGAACTTCTTTGGAGGAACTACCGCAGGAATTCCTGGAGGAACTACCGCAGGAATTCCTGGAGGAACGTCCGGAGAAATTTTTGACGGTACATCTGGAGGAATTCCTGAAAAAATCGAGTAAGATTTCGTGAATGAATTTCCGAATAATTTACTGAAGGAACTTCCGGAATAATTTTTAAAGGATTTTTGGGAGGAATTCCTGAAAACAATTTCAAATGAACTTCTAAAAGGAATTTCTGAAGGAAATTTTGAAGGAACTTCGGAACTTTCCTAACGAACTCCTGAGCACCGAACGTAGCTTCAGGAAGACGATAAACTTCTAAATGGATTCCTGAAAGAACTTCCTAGTTAATTCCTGAAGAAATTTCCGAAGGAATACCTGAAGAAACTTCGAGTAGATGCCTGCAAGAACTTGCGAAAGAATTCCAAAAGGAAACTTGGAGCAAACGCTCGAATGAACTAGTGGAGGAATTCCTGAAGAAGCAGAAAGGAATAGAGAATCCGGGGTAGATATATCCATCCAAAAGTAAATTTCGTAATTCGCGAAAATCAGAGCGCGTACTTGATCGTTTTTATCATGATCTGATTCGTTGTGGCCCACAAACTGCCAGTGCACTGGTAAAGTCCGGTATGGTGATCATATGTTTCGAATCAAAACAAACACGATGCCACGCACACCACCATATCCAATGACAGATGGAACTGAAAACGTTTTTTTATTCAGGGTTCGGGTTGGCACTGACCCAGGTTTAAAAACGAATTCGACATAAGTTTGAGGTGATTTGTGAGATTGCATCCAAGTAATTGATTCCGATAGTTTGATATATGCTCGTATTTTTTAAGATTGAAAGCATATCTTATGACAGCGACAGCATTAAATACTAAGTTCAATTTGTTTAAATTTTTCATGGAAGCTAGACCAAACAGCGTATCGCCGTAATCAAACAAAGGAACCAAAAGTGATCTAGCCAAATGGATCCTTATATGTTGAGGAGTGCAAAGTCTCTGCAAAACTAGGGAGTGTAAAGCACTATAAACTTTGTTGCAGACGGCGTTAACTTGAGGTTTGAATCCATCATAAGACCCAAATTGCATTGCCTTAATTCTGTTGCTTCACTCCCACAGCTCTAGCGGAAATTTGAACACCCCTAGTCACAATATTTTGTAATGTATAGAAACTGGCAAGAGATTGGTGGTTTTTAGGGAACAATTTTCTGCACGAATGTATCCGTAAGTTTTTTAGCAAATGTTTTCTACTGTTAATCAAGCCTCGTTAGTATTAAGTATACAAAAAGTATACTGGAGGGGGAGCGGATGTTATTGAATTTATTAAATCACCTTTCTGCGTACCTTACTTGAAAACATGTACATTGTACATACAAAATATGTTCGATAGGGTCCGCGCATTGTTTACCATACCGTTCATACCATACCATACCATACATTTTCATTAGCGCAGCTCAGAAATAAGATTTACATTACTGATGCCGCCGTGTCTATAGTATTGTGTCGATTCGGCGTTTCTGTCGTTGTAAAAGTTTTAGCCTAATGCAATTACGACTTGCTTCACTTATTTCCGTACTTAAGTAAACCGCCTCCAGTACACTTGAACCATAAAACTTTTAAAAGCGTATCAAATTTGCCGCTTCGTGTAGCATTAGCGCAATGCCAGCACGCTACATGGCCGGAAAAAACGCCAAGTGAGAACACGAGCGTGTGGAAAACCCGAAAAAACAGCAGCAGCATAAAGTAAGGATTCAATTATATCCATTTTGCAGGGGCGATAAAGATAATTGACGGGGGAAAAGCTGCAGCTCCAACAAACGACTACCTACCTGTTATGAAATCAGTTGAATTATCGTTCCATTCTGCGTGGGTACTACGCGAATGGGGTCGTTATAGAAGTGTACGGGAATGAGGTTGCTGTTGCGATTCGCCTCGATCCTTCCAAGCTGCTGTCGACGATAATGAGTTTATCTTTCGATGCGGAGGCTCAATTTAAGCTTAATCCTTCGTTTTTTCGGTGGGCTTTATCCTTTCGTGTGCACTTGTTGTAGTTTTTCTGTAGGGTTTTCCTACTTTCTTGAGCCGTTCACAAGTTTAAATGTTTTTTCCTAACTTCGTTTCAAGCTAAATTTTCCAATTCCCCCGTCGGATTCTTTCTATTGTAAAACACTTTGCACATCACCAAGTATATCACATGACACAAGAAGCTTGAACTTTAAGTGAATTGAACAGCAATAACTGCTCTGTGATTACTTTTTTCTTTATTGCTTTCCACAGATTTTCTTCCTTTGACAGCTTAAATTAACGATGACTTTCATCATTTCGATTGATTCTTCTCAAGAAGCACAATTCCAGTGTTCGTTTTATTATCGTTTCTCAAAGTACCAGTATTCCAGATCGGCTCCTGTCCTTCCGGCAATGATTTATAGCGTAACTTTTGCTTCTTATGATCTATTTGCGGAGATGGGCCAAAACAAGACCCTTTCAAAAGACCCCAGGTCGTTCACAGAACTTCTCGCCACACTCTAAGCTCTCATACTCCAATTCACAGCCGGCCTCCAGAAAACTTCTTTCCATCAATGGAATCCTTCCGATCTCAATACCCTTTTCTTCTTTTACAACCAATCAACGGACAACAGCAATAAAACGACGATGGTGTGACAAATACACTTGTCTCGTCTTCCACTCAGCACCGAAAATATTGTTTTAATGAATCACTCCAATTAGTCAACGCTAATTACCACTTCCATCACTCGGCACCCCACCTCACAATACGCGAGAGCGTCAATCCTTCGATGGCCCACAAATTCCATCAATCAACACAGCATTAATCGCGAGCAATCTCATCTGACACTGCCCGTCCCCCGTCAACGCATCTGCAACCAGCGAACCGCTTAGCCCCCCTCGAGTGCAGTTTCGCTGGACCAAGAATAACTCACACACGGGGCTTTCTGAATAACGCCTTCGGATGAGCAAAGGGAACTAAATCACAGGACCATTACCAGAGCGTTTGCCCGACAATAACCGTCGTCGTACGTCCGTTTCCTATCAGCGGCATGAGAGCACTGAAAATCTCGGACGATTTATCGAAGTCATCTGGCACCGTCAAGGATTCCCGCACATCTCCCGAGGAACTCTCGCACGCCCATCCTAATCACGCTCTCCCGGAAAATGCTCCGCCAACTCAGAGCACGAGCGCGAAAGTTTTCCAACTTTTTCAAAACATTGGCCCATTCCACCCAAGTTGGGCGACGCACAGAGCTAGAGAAGCCTTACCCAAACCGGTTCATGGTGACCAACACCGAACGACGGGTGGATGGCGACGACGGTGTGCTGGAATTTCAGCTTGTCTATGTCCACCGTCGTCGTAGGATTGGTGGAGTGAGAGCGAAATTTCCCGGCCATGCGCGTTGTGTTGTTTCTAAGCTTGACGTTTGCTCTTGAACTTTGCCGTTCAGCTGCGGTGACGAGAGCCAGAAGGGTGCTAATGGGAAATGATTGAACGCATTGAAGAAAATTTCCCCAGGAAATGACAGCGGTGCTATCTGGTGCACGATAGTTAAATTGTAATGGTGGAAAATCGAACGCTGACTGTGTTCCAACCAATAAACAAAAAAAAACACGTGCAATTTTGGTGGCCGTAGTTTATTTTACCGATGAACTCCGTTGTTAGCTGCATGAATATTATCTATTTGTTGACTAAATATAATTTTGATAAGTTTGATAATTTTGAGTAATTCCTCCATTTTGAGAAGGGATGGATTCCTAATGATGGACTCCTATTTTCTGGTTCTAAACATTATGAAACACATAAAATATAATCGTAGCAAAGCCACAACAATATACCATATCCAGCTTTCCACGCTCACCATAAGGAAGGATGCTATAAAAAGTTTGAAAATAACTGCTTCTAAACACTGAACTGGAATTCCCATCTAAGCAAACGTTAATTGTCCCGTTACCAAGGGCATCTACCGAGTTGTTTGGAAGTTTGTTGAGCAATTGCGCTCATGAAGCTATGTGTGGATGCCAGACCTAACTAAATACTCATCCTAATCGGTTGGCATTGAACAATGCAATGCGTGTGAAATATTTGGTATCAAACATAGATTGCGAGAGTTCAGCTATGTGCCTGGTGTTAAAAATTTGATTGCATCCACGGTATACAGACTTTTTCTTCTTATTATTATTATTGGCATTACATCCCCACACTGGGACAGAGCCGCCTCGCAGCTTAGTGTTCATTAAGCACTTTCAGAGTTATTAACTGCGAGGTTTCTAAGCCAAGTTACCATTTTTGCATTCGTATATCATGAGGCTAACACGATGATACTTTTATGCCCAGGTAAGTCGATTTTTAATCTGAAAATTGTCTAGACCGCCACCGGAAATCGAACCCAGCCACCCTCAGCATGGTTTTTCTTTGTAGCCGCGCATCTTACCGCACGGCTAAGGAGGGCCCCAAAACCGAAACAAAAATTCAAACGCTTACCGCAGTTTAAATATTTTAATTTAAATAAACCTAAATAATTAATTGATGGAAATAACTGAATCCATCTCCCTAAAGTGCAATGTTGACCTCTCTTATGAGCTTTTATTGTTACTTGTTGTTGTTTTCTTGAGTTATAATTTCTACACGAAAAAGGCACCATCACCGCTAGATGGATTGTTCTGGTTTTTCTTCCTACTTTCTTCCTTATTTCTATATTTTTTCTTATTTCTTTCTTCCTTCTTTCTTCCTTCTTCCTTCCTTCTTTCTTCCTTATTTCTTCCTTCTTTCTTCCTTCTTTCTTCCTTCTTTCTTCTTCTTCCTTATTTCTTCCTTCTTTCTTCCTTTTTACTTCCTTATTTTTCTCTTCTTTATTTCCCCATCTTTCTTTCTTCCTTCCCTGTTACTTGCTTCTATTGCCTACTCTCTTCTTTGTTTCCTTGCGTCTTCCTTCCTTCGTCCTTCCTTCCTCTACTTTCCTTCTAACTTCTTTCTTCATTTTAACGTTTTTTGTTCTTCCTTTCTTCAGTATTTTTTCTTATTGTTTCTTCTTTCTTTGTTATTTCTTTCTTCCGTCTTTCTTCATCCTTTCTTCTTCCTTCTTTTTTTCCTTATTTTTCCTCTTATTTTCCTTCTTTCTTTCTTCTCTCTTTCTTCATTCTTTCTCTCTTCTTTCTTTCTTCCTTCTTGTTTGCTTTCTTTCTGCTTTTTTTATTTCTTCCTTCTTTTCCCCTTCTTCATTCATGCATTCTTTTTTGATTCTCTCCTCCTTTTTTCTTCTTTCATCCTTATTTATTCCTTCTTATTCTATTCTTCCTTCTTCATTTCTTCTGTTTTTTCCTTTTTTCTTCCTTCTTTCTTACTTATTTCTTTCTTCTTTGCTCCTTATTTCTTTTTTATTTTTAATTGCTTCTTTCTTTTTTTGCATCCTTGTGTCTTCGCTCCTTCTTCTTTCTTCCTGCTTCCATCTCCCATTTCTTTCTTTCTTTTTGTTCTTTTTTCTTCTTCTGTTTTTCTTTATTCTTGTCTTTCTTACCTATACGGTTTTTCCTCCCTCCTGCTTTCTACCTTTACACTTCTCATTTTTATGTCTTCCTTTTTACTTTTCATTTCTCACTTCTCTCTATTCACTATGCACTTCTCAGTTCTCACTTCTCACTTCTCACTTCTCACTTATCGATTCTCACTTCTCACTTTTCACTTCTCATTTACCTATGCTCACTACTCCCTTCTTACGTCTCACTTTTCACTACTCACTCCTTGTCTTTTTGTCCTTTCGACCTTTTGTCCTTTGATCTTTTGACCCTTCAACCTTTTGTCCTTTCGACCTTTTGTCTTCGACCTTTTGACCTTCGACCTTCTGACACAGATTCGGTCATTTGAGTTTTGATACAATTTTGCCCGACCTATCATTTTGTTCAGCCCCGGTAGGTCTGTTTGTCTGTGATAAAATGAAGATTTTATATCTGTTAGGTAACATTTTGAATATTATTTAGAATATGTAGTTAGTTTAAAACATTTCGACCGACTTATTTGCTTTATTTACATGATTGTTCACTTTACCCCACCGCCTGACCATTTTCCTCCACCCAAATTAAATATGAATTATTTTGGACTAATTTTAAATGATCAAATTTAAGGGTATGCCATAAGACACTTTTTCCCAACGAAACGAAACGAAACGATATATATATTTCCTTGCGAGACTTCGAAACGATACGAAATCAACGTCCATTTATTTCGAAATTTTTCGAAACGAAACGAAATTTTAATTTTTTTTCCGTGGAATTTTTATTGAATTGATTTTACAACATATACTGATTTCTGATTTGATTTTCTCAAAGTGAAATAACAGCTTTGCGACCAATAGAATTATATTAATAGAAGATGCACTGTAATAAAACGTCGTGTTCCCGTTTACCATTAGGAAATACCCCAGCATTTGTGCCGCTTTCAAAGGAATTCATCGTGGAATTTATAGCATTAAGTATGTATATAAAAATATAGAAATTGTGGGATTTTTTTGTAGTCTGATTCAAATTCTATTTATTATATTGTATTGAACTAAATCAAATCCAGAATAAACGAATATAGTATATGCGGATAGAGAATTGTTAATAGCATACATTTTCTCGCCAGACGAGATGCACAAAATGCACAAAGATATGTCTTTCAGATTGTGTTTCAGTAATGTGATAGCAAAGTTTTTACGATTGCGGTTTACCAGGTATGAGGAAATAATTTTTCCTTTCTCATACAAAAACTTGTAACAAAAAGATATAATTTCCTTCCAAATCCAACCTTTTTAAAGGAGGCTCGGAGACCCATAGTCTTTTATGCAATCAACTCGACGAACCAAGCTATTGTCTGTTTGTCCTTGTATATGTGTTTGTGCATACAAAGGGTATACAAAAATTGTCAAATTTTTTTCCTTAACCGACTCCAATTGAGTGCAAGAAACAGCTGCTATGGACAGTCACGCCCTTACAGTCAATTTAGGATTAGGAGAGGAAAATTAGTTTGATACTCATTATTATAAGATTATAAGAGGAATGCTCTGCATCTCCGTGAGCGCCACGGGAAAGGAATCTTTGGTTTGTTGAAAAGGTAATTTATGTGTAGCCACCTTGGTAAGCGACTAAATATTTATTGTAAACGAAGTTATTTTGAAAAGTCGAAGACGAAAACCGAGCTTCAAATCAATACAACACAAAATCATGTGCTTTGATTAATGTTTTCCTTAGGGTCTTCTTAGCTCTTGAGCGGTGCTTAGCCATACGCTAAAACCTGGTTTGAGGCATAAGCATTGCGAGCAAATCGGTTGAGGAGAAGGCTTGAAAAATGAGTGACATTTTTTTGCGTACAGACACACACACACATATACACACACACAGACATCACCTCAATTCGTCGAACTGAGTCGATTGGTATATAACACTATGGGTCTCCGAGCCTCCTATGAAAAGTTCATGTTTGGAGCGAACATATAGCCTTTACGTATACTTTGTAAACGAGAAAGGCAAAAAATGAGATAGAATAGTTAAAGATATTTTTCGTTTTCTGTTGGACATTTCTAACAAAACACCGAAGACGTTTTATAGAAGAAAACTAAATACGTATTTGTCGACTTAGAATGAGATTATGTAGTAGGCGTTAATAAAAAATTTTATACCATAAAGTTTTGAAAACAGCTGTATGATGTTGTTTAGCGGCACAGCCAAAATTTTTGTTAATACACGACCGTTCGGTTTAAGTCTAAGTCTAAATATGTTTCGAAATTCCGCGGAATTCCGTTAAATTTCGTTATAAGCTAGTTTTTTCTGGCGAAATTTTTGTAATTTTACGAAACGAAACGAAATCAAGAAATCAGATTTCGCCATGATCGAATTCCGCGGAATTTCGTTTCGAACCACCTGAAACGAAATTTTTCGAAATACCGCATATGCTTAATCAAATTAACATATTTGAATATTAAAAAAAATAGCAACCAGCAACCAGACAATCAATTGAAGCAACTTCGACCCACCTACATTGAACAATGCAATTTCTTGATAGCCACTTGATAAACAGCAGCTGTTCTTAGGGTGTCCAATTTACCCCTACCATTGATACCAAAAAAGTTCCGAACTGTAAGATAAATACGCTTTTGGAAAATACACAAAAAAATGATATAAGCTTCCAAATATGTATCTCAGAACTTTTGACGTAGGACTACGTCACTTTGCAAGTGCGATAATCGGGGACCGTCACGAAAATATGATAGACTTTAAACTTTAATATCTCAGACGTTTCTCGATGGATTTTCATTTTTTTTGGACCATTCGATCAACGATGAGTCAAAGCTTCTTTGTGTTTAAATGAAAATACAGATTTTCAACTATTTACTATCGATAATTGATAAAACGTTTAGAAATTGGTAAATCAACCAATCACGTACATGCATCACTAGCACAGACATCAAAAATCAATCACTTGCGGGTTTGGATCTAATCATCAGTTTGAACAATATTTCACGCAGAGCGGACGCATCAAAGTCATTCCAATTCGAGACAGCAGCACGTACGGACGTGTTTCTTGCTCGTGCATTTTTTCCACATGTTTTTTCTTTCGTTTGTTCGCTGTTTATGTTTTTGCTTCGTCGCGTTGGCGTTATTTTCTTCCGGACCCGTCATGGGAGACTCGGTGGCCGATTGGGCTGCGGGAAAAGTGCCTAAGCGCACTGCTCTTGGAGGCGCGGGTAACCCCTCCAAGCAGCTTTTGCAGAGCAACGTGTTCTCACCGTTGCCGCTTGATGACGCCGGCAATCCGCCGAAAAAGAGGAAGAAGCAGCAATCGCAGCTGCCACAGGTGCAACCTGAGCGGAAGGAGAAGTGCCCGCCTGTGTTTGTGAAGGGCGATCCGCCGGATTTGCGCCCGAAAATTCGCCAATTAATCGCTAAAGGGCTGAAGTGTACATTTCGGCTCTGCAGCGAGGGCGTGAAAGTGATGCCAGTCAATAAGGACCACCACAAATCCGTCGTGGAGTTCCTCGAGGTTTACAAGTATGAGTACTACACTCATGACCACCCCGGCACGAAGCCGCTCGAGGCTTTGCTGCGAGGAGTCCACGACATGAAGGAGAGCTTGAAAGTTGCGGACTGAAGCCAGTAGCCGTGCACAAGATCGCTCGTCACGACAAGGCGAGGAGATATCGCGACCAGCTTTACCTGATCCATCTGGAGCACGGCTCCCCTAGCTGGAAGCACCAGAAGCTGGTTGGCGTTACAAATTACACCGTCGTTGACTGGGAACGATATCGGCCAGTGCACAGCGACGTCACGCAGTGCACCAACTGCTTAAATTTCAGGCACGGCACCAGGAACTACCGCATGAAGCCGCGCTGCAACAAGTCTGGCGAACCCCATCCGACTGACGAGTGCGACAAAATGGAGGTGGCCGATCCCAAGTGCGCCAGCTGTGGCGACAAACATTGGGCCACCACAAAGAGGTGCTCAAAGCGAGCCGACTTCCTGGAAATCCAGAAGAAAGCTTCCACCAGGTATCAGGTATCAGAACATCGGCTCCAGGGGCACGTTCACCTCAATTTGGGAGATTTGTGCCATCCACCAGGACCCTTTCGAAGAAGAACCGTGTTCCTGCAATCAATGAAGTGAACTTTCCAGTCATCCCGGCTCCCCGTCGTGTGATTGAAATACTCCCACCGCTACAGCAAAGTCGTCCCACCGGAAGAATCTACTCCGCTCTACACTCCGGAGGAACTGATGCCGATCTTCACGCAGCTCACCGCTCGGCTGCGCGGCTATAAAACCCGTCTTCACTCTTGGCATGTTCATCATTGAAAATGTCTGCTAGGGTCGGCCTGGTCAACTGGAACGCTTGCGTTCATCACCGAAACGCACCTTAAACCGGAGGTGAACGTCAACATCTCGGACTTTCATATCGTTCGACTCGACCGGCCGATCAGGGGAGGTGGTGTGGTCATCGCTTTTCGCTACAATATCAACTGTCGCCTGCTGCCAAGCTTTCACCCGAATAAAAATACAGTTGAATATCAATAACATTTATTGTAACACTACTATTAATAACATTCAATAAGCAATAGATTATATTGTAAATGAAACCATAGAAATACATTAGAATGCATTGTTATGAACCATTTACTAAAATGTAAATGAAGTTTTAGCAATAGAATGTACGGGTTGTTAAGTATCGTAACTATACAAAATCTGAGATTTTTCTATACATTTTTTTCGTCACACAATAGAGTGTATGGTTAATATATTGTTGAAATATCCGAGCAAAACTGTTCAAAATACAATGGGTTGTATTGTATTCGTATAGTAAAACAATACGATTTTTGATTTCTCAGTGGTGACAGCTTTACTGTTCAACAATGCAATTTAAAGGGAAAAAAAAGCATATTTGGCGCTATGAGGCAAAAATTGTTATATAGTTTATATGCAATGTAAAGAAACGTTTCAAAAGTTATCAATGTATGAATCTTATGTACGAAAACGTTTCAAAAACAATTGCAAGTATTGTTACATTAGAGATATATGTTGATGTATTGTATCCTCAGTGTTGATACAATCTATGCAACCATCAAGAAACAATATATCCTATTGTATACTGTACATTGTATGGTAATTCAATTGTTTACACTTTTGAATCAATAGTACATTTTTATCCGGGCAGCTACGCATCGTTGAGGCCGTCGGTGTGGAAGTTACTACCTCTGTCGGCACAATCACGCTCATCACGGCGTACTGCCAAACTCAAGCTAAAGCTGGCGACGGATCATCGGCCGCCCTTCGAAGGGACATCATCAAGCTTACGCGGAGACAAGGTCAGTTCATCATTGCCGGCGACCTGAATGCCAAGCACCAAGCCTGGGGCAACAGTCGCTGCAATCAAAACGGAACCATTTGGAGCAACGACATGGAGGAAGGTCACTATACGATCCTGAGCCCGATTCCCCTACTCGGCTGAGTCGCTCCGGCGCCCATTCCACAATCTTTCTACTATGCATCACAAACATGAATGACCACATCTCCCAGCCGGTCGCCTACCAGTGGGCTCCTCGGTCGATCGGCATCAGCGGTCCCGGCGAAACTACCATCGGGTCGACTGGAGCTGGTTCCAAAGGTGTGTGGACGAAAACATCAACTACCAGAAACATCCGACCACACCGGAGGAAATCGACGACCAGCTCCACTCCATCCAAGCGGCGATCTCTAAGCAACACCCTAAACATTGATTTACTCACCAAAGATTTGATCCGTCTACGTAGTGTCACTCGCAGGCAGTACCAACGTATTGGGCTGCCTGCTCTTAAGGCCCGGTGCAATCGCATGACCAAAATTATCCAGGTCAGAATGGTGGACCTCAGAAATAGTAATTTTTCCAATAAGATCCGCGCTCTCCCAGACTGTGGTAAGCCGTTCTGGAAGCTAACAAAAACTCTAAAATCTAAGCCTCGACCCATTCCACCTTTGATACTATTAGACAGCAAGGCTTTAAGGATCGCTTTATAACTCCTGCAGAAAAGGTTTCTGAAAAAGGTCGTCATCTTATTTTCAACGACTTCTCGGAGGAGTTGGAGATCTCAGCTTTCGAATTGACGGCCTACATCAAATCATCGAAAAACATGTAGACCCCAGGCTTCCACAGCATCCTGAATCTCGAGCTCAAACACATGAGTGCTCCGTTCTTTGAGCACCTCTCGCTGATCTTTAATCAGTGTCCCGGTCCAGCTACTTCCCATCGTCCTGGAAGTCAGAGAAAGTCATCCCCATCCGGAAGCCTGGGAAGGATCCTTTCTCCCCCAAAAGTTATCGTCCCATCAGCCTTCTCTCAGGGTTATCCAAGCTATTCGAAAAAGCTATTCATCACCGGTTACTTGAGTCTGCCGAAAATTTCAACATCTTGCTCGAGGAATAGTTTGGTTTCCGACGCGGTCGATCAACCGTTCACCATCTGACCCGAGTTACCAACGTCCTCAGACGGAACAAGTTTGTTTTAAAAACATTTGCCATGGACTTACTCGATGTCGAGAAAGCATTTGAGAATGTATGGCATGTTGGCCTGATGTACAAACTACAACACTACAATCTTCCCAGCCACCTGTTGGAAATCGTCAACAATTATCTGTCGGCAAGGACATTTCGGATCTCAATCAGCGGAGCGAGTTCCAAGGGGCACTACATAATCGCAGGCGTCCCCCAGGACAGTATCCTCGGCCCGCTGCTTTTCAATCTGTTCACCTCCGACACGCCAGAACCTCCAGAAGGCGGCATTCTGTCTCTGTTCGCAGATGACACCTCCATCGTCTACAACGGTGAAGTGATCAGAGCGCTAGTGGCAAAACTCCAACGAGGCCTGGATGCCCTGACAGAGTACCTCACCAACTGGAAGATCTGTATCAACAACGCAAAGACCCAGGTCATCATTTTTCCCCCACTCTAAATCCCCTAAACTTGTTCCGCCTGGAGACTGTAAAATCATCCTCAATAGCACGACTGTGGAATGGGCCAATGAGGCCGACTACCTTGGCTTGACCCTCGACAGCAAACTTATTTTCAGGCAACAGGTTGACAAAACGGTGACAAAGTGTAACGTTTTGTTGAAACTACTGTACCCCTAGGATAGGATGTGACAATTCAATTGAGACTGCCTTGTTGTTTTTTAGTCGATGGCTCTGACGAGGTGGTCGCCAGTGCAGCCAAAATAATTTGGTACAAAATCTTCCAAACATCATGTATCAAAACATGATGTTTTTCTTTCCGTTCTATCCATTATTTATGTAAGAGAAGCGAAAGACTAACAGAGAGAAATTTTCGCTAATGAAAATATGGCTTTAAGATCAAATACGACAGAAATGTGATCAAAATGCTTAAAATCAACAGTTTTAAACCTTTACAACCCCTTGAGAATAATTTATATGGCGTTTGCAGTTCAATATAAATTAGTTTTGTGTCAAAAAACTCGAACTCAAACATTCACGTAAATTGCTTAATATCAACTTTACAAACCAGCAACACGGCCAAACTAACAACATGCTGCCCTACGAAAAACGCGTCGCCGCCAATCGAAGTAATCGATTGTCATTTCCAACCAATCAGCAACCGGTACGATTGTGACAGAAAATCGGTACGATTTTTAATGACTAATTGACGCATCCTATCCTAGCTGTACCCTTTGATCAACCATCGGTCGTCATTGTCCCTGAAAAATAAGCTTGCTGTCTACAAGCAAATCATCCTCTCCGTGATCGAATATGGCATGCCGGTCTGGGAGAGCTGCGCAAAAATACATCATCTGAAACTCCAACGAGTTCAACAAAACAAGTTCCTGAGGATGATCATGAACACCCCTCCCAGGACACGAACTTCTGACGTCCACCGTCTGGCCGGTATTAAAACTCTACACTAGCGCTTTGGTGAGTGTAAGGAAAGGTTTAGGGTCCGTTGCTTACAATCGGACCAGGCGACCATTAGGGCGCTAGTTCAAATTTAGGTTATCAAATTATTATTGAAAATATAAGTGTACATAGTAGTTAGGTTATCAAATTTTCTAAATTAATCAATGCCTCCTTAAGGCTATTCTAATACATAAGATAAACTTTATAAATTACATTTAAATCCTAACCATTGCTATTGAACCGAATCAAAGATGAGGGGGCAAGTGGCTAAACACTTGAAATGTTAAAAAATAATGTAACAATCGAAAATCAAAAATAAACGAATTTAAGTCCATCCTGAGCAGGTCCGGAAACGCCGAAATCGCGAATTAAAGAGCCACATTTGGAATTCCATTCGGACCCTGAGCTTTCTTCATCTTCAAACCTTTCGCCACTGATGATAGCTCGTCATTGGAGACTTGCATACCTGCAGCGCGGTTACTCGGTCTTCATCTTCGGGACAAGTCGTAGAACCATGTTGCGGGAAAAGGCCGTCCACGATGATCTTCAGCTTGTTCGGACACATTTCGGCTGGCGTCGCTGGACCTCTGATTTTCTTTGTTACGACTCGATAAGCGTTGCTCGAAGGATCAGCGTCAGCTGCTCGATGCTTCTCTGAAACACCGACAAAAATGCCAAAAGGTTGTTTTTCCTCGGGGGTACATATTACCCCAGTTTCCCCTAACTACTCTATTTCAAGAAATGTCGAGAAAATTTCCTGTCCGATAGTTTCCCAAATCGGACCGGAAATCGAACCCACTTTCACTGGTCTTGTGCATGTGTGTGTTGTGTGTACGTGTGCGTGTGTGTGCGTGTGAGGTACTTTTTCTCATTCGATTAATTTTTAAATTTTTAACAAGTTTTATTTGACGGGCAATCTTGTCCCATTATTGTTTTCTATTGAAAATTGGCCCGGTCGAACTATGAACTCAAAAGTTAAGACCAAAATACTAATTTCGAATATTTCAAATCTCGCTTTACTTTTTAAAAGGACCAACAAAATTTAATTTTAGGAATTCATTTGAGTACTGCAATCAAAAGCTTTAATTTTGGTCTGTTGATTGCAATATTCAAATTAATTCACGAAAAAAAAAGTTTCTTAGGTCCTTTTGAAAAGTTAAGCGAGAAATATATGAAAATCACTTTTTTTGGCACTCATACTCATCCGATTTGCTCGCAAAAAGTTGCGTTCGACGTATAATTTTACAGTGAGTATCCAGCTTTTTACGCGACACTGCCATAATGCTTGTCAGTACCACATGCCGTGTCCACTATAATTTATTTATGGATTCATCTTATCAAACTGTGA
This sequence comes from Armigeres subalbatus, assembly GCF_024139115.2. NCBI lineage: Eukaryota > Metazoa > Arthropoda > Insecta > Diptera > Culicidae > Armigeres > Armigeres subalbatus. Next base: position 29,031 of record NW_026943003.1, on the reverse strand, counting down.
TTCGTTAGAACTTAACATTTTCTATCAAAACATAAATCTGTCATAATTTGGCAAGCAATTCGAGAAAACTCATGAGTGGCTAATGCGTTGCGTTGCGTTGCGTTGCGTTGTAACAGAGTATTTCGTAGATTGCATACTGATAGCTGTCATGTATTTTCTTTAACTTTCTTACCCCAACTGCTTATGGATTACTATTTGGGATTTAATAGCAACCCAATTGGGGTCAAAAATGATAAAGCATGAAAGCTACCATTGCGGGCCACGCCCATGTTCTCTGTTACTAAGGAAGGGAAGGAAATGATGATATGACATCCAGTGTTGGTAAAATCACTCATAAATCTCAATCAACGAGTGCTCCCGTGCGAACGAAATCATCTGCGATTTTAAAGGAATGCATCACGCTTGAATTTTTCATGCTAAAACGCATCATTTCACTCATTTGCCAAAAAATCATTTTGGTTTAAAACACATTTGAAATTACTTAGGGGGAAATTTATTGCTTATATATAAAAGAGTGTCTAATATTTTATGCGACAAACGTAAATTCACTGTTTTTAACGAAGGAGAACAAAAGAAAACCTACGATGATTCAAATGGATGATTCAACTCATCCATGAGTTTTTAGGTGCTGAGTTGGGTGCGCTTTAACTCACGTTTGATTTGAATCATCCATGAGTTTTGAGATTTTGAGTTTTTACCAACACTGATGACATCTACTTAACGAGAGGCCAGCGACTCACCGACGCCCTCATAGATGCCAAGGAGTTGGATGGTTGGAGAAAACTCCTGAGTAGCTAATGTTGCAATTACTTATATTTTTTATTTCACTTTTCAGGTATTCAAACGAATATTAGCTGATGTACGCTTCTGGTGTATTGAAAAAAATAATTCCGATGGATCTTAGGATATTAAGCACATTTTACGGATCTGGTGCAAACTTGAATGTTCTGGAACTTGTGAAACGGATGGTTGATTTTTTATCAAAACTAGCTTAATTATTTATAATTTAATTTAGACCCTGTGGATCAAAAGGGCGATTTTCTTATTAGGGCGAGAAAGGAAAAAGTCGTAGCAATATCGGAGCATAGATTAGCAAAACGCTCATGAAAAGAAATGGCTACAATTCCTGAATTATGTTTCTACGCTTCAGCCTAACCTAATGAAATGATGGAAATAACAAAAAAGTTTATTTTTTTTTAATATCTTGGCTGTGCATATGCACAGCACATGTTTCGAAATGGACAAATTGATATGAAATTTGCTAAAAAGAATCCACGTGTCTTTGAGGGACTCGAACCCTTAACTTCCTACTCTCTAGATAGGAGTGATAACCCCTACACAACAAGACCACTTAAAGGTCATCAGAATCCGAGTACCAACCTCCACCGCGGTTAGCTCTTTTTAGCAAATTAATGGATCTTCCCTTAGTTGCTTTAGTGTTTGGAATGGAGCATTATTAAAAATAAAGGATGTTTTCAGAATCGTCATTGTTGTTGAAGCGGATAAATTCAAAAACTTAAGCCGAATAGTCTGTTTGTCTGGGTGAAGGTTATTCTCAAAGATCAATATCTCTTCTTGGATAATTAGTCCTGATAAGGACACCGGCGCCATAAAAAACGGTAGGACTGCAGCTTTGAGTTTTTAACCTTTTTAAACGCATCACTACCGCTAGATGGATTATTTAGGGTTTTTCATAATGTCGTCGTTAAACAATGGTGTATACTTGAGTTTTTCATTCAAGACATTAGTGTATTTTTTTTTCAAAACAACACTTCTAGCTATAGAACAGAAAAAGGAAACATGTTACGCCAATTATCCGATTTTCGTTGCATATGTATTTACGATTAAAATGTTTGGATTACAGATTATTCTCCTGACCACTTTCAACAAATGTGTGCTACACAAACATCCTTTGAATTTATCATGAAGCTTGTACTGGTAACCAGAACTTTTCCTGTGCCTGTCACTTGATAACCTGCATAATTAATAGAACAACTCCACACTGTTTCGGACCCTCTTTCGCCTCCCGCGCCAATTCGTCCCGCAGTAGTGCCCATGCTCATTAGCGTACGGCAATATACGCTCGGTAGCTACCGGCAAAACAATCTGCAAACACAAAGTTTCGATTAACCGTTTATCACGCTAATTGTAAAAGGGATAACAGCTTCACCACAAAACGCTGTGTGCAGTCCCATCGTAATCCGCACGCGAACTCGGCCCTCAACCGTGGGTTTAGGTTAACCGCAGCACGGGTTTAGTCATTGCTTAGCGGTTCGCAGTTTACCTGTCCGTGCATCTCTGTTGTATGTACGGGAACGAGGAAGTCCATCCAACAACACGTTCCGAAATCGATGAGCCGGTAAATTGAAACAAGGTTTTCCCCTCAAGTGTATTCTGTGACCCCCAGTCGTGGTCGGTGGTGGTCTTCATCGAACCTAACGTCAAATGCATATGGGTCAGCAGTAATGGGGACTTCGGGTTACGTACACTGGGTACGGAATGTAATTTGAGGAGGATGAAATTTGTACTGAATATATTATAGGGTGGTTAAAAAATCGATTTTGTTCCACAACGTTCATCTGATTCAGTTTCATGTTCTGAGAGTCCTCCGAAAATTTAAGCTGATTTCGATAAAAACTGATTTGACACGAGCCGTTTCAAGTTTTCATGCAAATTGGAATGGGGAAATTTATTTTTTCATTATACTGATCCCCATTACGCGCAGGTTGGAGGAAAACCTACGCAGCTGAAAAGAATACTCAAGAGCTTTCACTCAACCAATACCAAATATATCGTTCCAATAATAAGTAATTTAAAAAAAAATAAGAAGAACTTTGTCGAAAGTATTCCCTTATAACTTTTCAATGATGAATACGATTGGTTAGATAACATAAAACAGTTGAAGCACGACAAATATTAGGAAAAACATTCGATATCAAATCGAAATCGAAGCATTTATTACACCTAAACCACATTCTGCAACAGTGTGTCTTTGAAGGTGATTTACCGTCTTGATGCGATTTAGATTCTAAAACAATAAATTTCAAATGCGTATCCTCGGACGTGATAGTGTTGAACTGAAGCGATTGATTAACACGTACGTCCCCAACCCCATTTTATGACAAACTCAAAATTCAAAACCACGCTGCTCAGCCAATTCCTAACGGAGTTTCAAGCAATCTTCTGGAATCACAAAATTCCTATAGTTTTGGGAACCGAGGTCAATTTTTTTGCTATGGCCATGGTTCCGGAGATATTCCGGGGAGTACTGGGGTTACCTCCCTCCCGGAAAAAATGGTCACTGGCAGATCGACTTCGAAATCCATCGTGCGACATGTCAAACTTCATGATTTTGCAAAACAAGTACACTGGAGTACATTTCAACGACTTTTGATCGAATTGGCCACCCACCGGGTGCTTCCAGGGCCTGGTTCCCTTGGGGAAGTGGTCAATATCTGTCCAATATTGGAACCCATCTTGCGACATATCAAACTTCATGATTTTGCAAAACAAGTACACTGGAGTACATTTCGGCGACTTTTGATCGAATTGGCCACTCTCCGGGTGCTTCCAGGGCCTGGTTCCCTTGCGGAAGTGGCAAATATCCGTTCAATCTTGGAACCCATCTTGCGACATATCAAACTTCATGATTTTGCAAAACAAGCACACTGGAGTACATTTCGGCGACTTTCGATCGAATTGGCCACCCTCCGGGTGCTTCCAGGGCCTGGTTCCCTTGGGGAAGTGGCCAATATCCGTCCAATCTTGGAACCCATCTTGTGACATATCAAACTTCATGATTTTGCAAAACAAGGACACTGGAGTACATTTCGGCGACTTTTGATCGAATTGGCCACCCTCCGGGTGCTTCCAGGGCCTGGTTCCCTAGCGGAAGTGGCAAATATCCGTTCAATCTTGGAACCCATCTTGCGACATGTCAAACTTCATGATTTTGCAAAACAAGCACACTGGAGTACATTTCGGCGACTTTCGATCGAATTGGCCACGATCCGGGTACTTCCAGGGCCTGGTTTCCTTGGGGAAATGGCCAATATCCGTTCAATCTTAGAACCCATCTTGCGACATGTCAAACTTCATGATTTTGCAATACAAGTACAGTGGAGTACATTTCGGCGATTTCGATCGAATTGGCCACCCTCCGGCTACTTCCAGGGCCTGGTTCCCTTGGGGAAGTGGCCAATATCCGTTCAATCTTGGAACCCATCTTGCGACATGTCAAACTTCATGATTTTGCAAAACAAGCACACTGAAGTACATTTCGGCGACTTTCGATCGAATTGGCCACCCTCCGAGTGCTTCCAGGGCCTGGTTCCCTTGCGAAAGTGGCCAATATCCGTCCAACCCATCCAGAATCCACCTTGCGGCATGTCAAACTTCATGATTTTGCAAACTAAGTTCACTGGAGTACATTTCGACGACGTTCGATCGAATTGGTCACCCTCCGGGTGCTTCCAGGGCCCGGTTCTCTTGGAGAAGTGGCCAATTTTCGTTCAATCTTGGAACCCATCTTGCGACATGTCAAACTTCATGATTTTGCAAAACAAGCACACTGAAGTACATTTCGGCGACTTTCGATCGAATTGGCCACCCTCCGAGTGCTTCCAGGGCCTGGTTCCCTTGCGAAAGTGGCCAATATCCGTCCAATCTTGGAACCCATTTTGCGACATATCAAACTTCATGATTTTGCAAAACAAGTACACTGGAGTACATTTCGGCGACATTCGATCGAATTGGCCACCCTCCGGGTGCTTCCGGGGCCTGGTTCCCTTGGGGAAGTGGCCAATATCCGTTCAATCTTGGAACCCATCTTGCGACATGTCAATCTACATGATTTTGCAAAACAAGTATACTGAAGTCCATTTCGGTGATTTTCGATCGAATTGGCCACCTTCCGGGTACTTCTAGGTAGACCTGTGCGCTGATTGATATTTTACCGGCGGTGGCGTGATAGATCATTTTCAGGCAGCGGCGGCGGCGTCACGCCGTTAGTGATCAGCGGTGGAGTGGATCGGCGTAAACCAGTTCAAGCGCCAAAATTTCTTCAGAAATTCATCAAGGAATTCTTCCAGAAGTTCCACTAGTTTTTTTTTAAAGATCGTCAAGAAATTCCTTTGGACATTCCTACGTAGGTGCCTCTGGAAAGTTACTCCAGAAACTCCTCTTGGATTTCGTCTGGAAGTTCCTTCAGGAATTCCTCCGGAAGCTCTTCTAGGAATTCATCAGGAAGTTCCTCCAGGAGTTCCTCCGAGGTTCCTCCGAGAATTCCTCCGGTAGTTTCTCCAGGAATTCCTCCGAAGGTTTCTCCATGAATTCTTCCAGAAGTTCCTCCAGGAATTGCTCCGGAAGTTCCTCCAGGAATTCCTCTGGAAACTGGAATTGACCACCAAATTTCTGGAGGATTTTCCGGATGAATTCCTGGAGGAATTTCCGGGGGAATTTCTGGTGGAGCATATTGGATAAATCCTGAAGGAACGTCCGGAAGAATTCCCGGAGGAACTTCGGCAGGAATTCCTGAAGGAACTTCCGGTACGAATTTCCGGAGGAATTACTGAAGGAACTTCCAGAGGAATTACTAGAAAACTTCGGAGGAAGTACTGGGGGAACTTCCGGAGGAATAAATGTAGGAACTTCTAGAGGAATTACTGGAGGAACTTCCAGAGGAATTCCTGGAGAAACTCCCGGAGGAATAACTGGAGGAACTTCTTGGAGGAACTTCGGGAGGAATTCCTGGAGGAACTTCCGAAGGAGTTCCTTAAAGAACTTCTGGATGAATTTCTGAAAGAACTTCCGGAGGAATTCCTGGAGGAACTTCGGGAGGAATTCCTGGAGGAAATTCCGGAGGAATTCCTGGAGGAAATTCCGGAGGAATTCCTGGAGGAAATTCCGGAGGAATTCCTGGAGGAAATTCCGGAGGAATTCCTGGAGGAAATTCCGGAGGAATTCCAGGAGGAAATTCCGGAGGAATTCTTGGAGGAAATTCCGGAGGAATTCTTGGAGGAAATTCCGGAGGAATTCTTGGAGGAAATTCCGGAGGAATTCCTGGAGGAAATTCCGGAGGAATTCCTGGAGGAAATTCCGGAGGAATTCCTGGAGGAAATTCCGGAGGAATTCCTGGAGGAAATTCCGGAGGAATTCCTGGAGGAAATTCCGGAGGAATTCCTGGAGGAAATTCCGGAGGAATTCCTGGAGGAAATTCCGGAGGAATTCCTGGAGGAAATTCCGGAGGAATTCCTGGAGGAAATTCCGGAGGAATTCCTGGAGGAAATTCCGGAGGAATTCCTGGAGGAAATTCCGGAGGAATTCCTGGAGGAAAGTTCGGAGGAATTCCTGGAGGAAATTCCGGAGGAATTCCTGGAGGAAATTCCGGAGGAATTCCTGGAGGAAATTCCGGAGGAATTCCTGGAGGAAATTCCGGAGGAATTCCTGGAGGAAATTCCGGAGGAATTCCTGGAGGAAATTCCGGAGGAATTCCTGGAGGAACTTACGGAGTAATTCCTGGAGGAACTTACGGAGTAATTCCTGGAGGAACTTACGGAGTAATTCCTGGAGGAACTTCCGGAGGAACTCATGGACGAACTTCCGGATGAATTCCTGGAGGAACTTCCGGAGGAATTCCTGGAGGAACTTCCGGAGGAACTTAGGAAAGAATTCCTTGAGGGATTTGCGGAGGAATTCCTGGAGGAACTTCCGGGGGAATTCCTGGAGGAACTTCCGGGGGAATTCCTGGAGGAACTTCCGGGGGAATTCCTGGAGGAACTTCCGGGGGAATTCCTGGAGGAACTTCCGGAGGAATTCCTGGAGGAACTTACGGAGGAGTTCCTGGAGAAACTTCCAGAGGAATTCCTGGAGGAACTTACGGAGGAATTCCTGGAGGAACTTCCGTAGGAATTCCTGGAGGAACTTCCGTAGGAATTCCTGGAGGAACTTCCGTAGGAATTCCTGGAGGAACTTCCGTAGGAATTCCTGGAGGAAAGAATTCCTGGAGGAACTTCCGTAGGAATTCCTGGAGGAACTTCCGTAGGAATTCCTGGAGGAACTTCCGTAGGAATTCCTGGAGGAACTTCCGTAGGAATTCCTGGAGGAACTTCCGTAGGAATTCCTGGAGGAACTTCCGTAGGAATTCCTGGAGGAACTTCCGTAGGAATTCCTGGAGGAACTTCCGTAGGAATTCCTGGAGGAACTTCCGTAGGAATTCCTGGAGGAACTTCCGTAGGAATTCCTGGAGGAACTTCCGTAGGAATTCCTGGAGGAACTTCCGTAGGAATTCCTGGAGGAACTTCCGTAGGAATTCTTGGAAGAACTTCCGGAAAAAAACCCTGGAGGAACTTCCGTAGGAATTCCTGGAGGAACTTCCGTAGGAATTCCTGGAGGAACTTCCGTAGGAATTCCTGGAGGAACTTCCGTAGGAATTCCTGGAGGAACTTCCGTGGAAATTTCTGCAGGAACTTCCGTGGGAATTCCTGAAGGAACTTCCGTAGGAATTCCTGAAGGAACTTCCGTGGGAATTCCTGAAGGAACTTCCGTAGGAATTCCTGGAGGAACTTCCGTAGGAATTCCTGAAGGAACTTCCGGAGTTATTGCTGCAGGAATTTCCGTAGGAATTCCTGGAGGAACTTCCGTAGGAATTCCTAAAGGAACTTCCGTAGGAATTCCTAAAGGAATTTCCGTAGGAATTCCTAAAGGAACCTCCGTAGGAATTCCTGGAGGAACTTCCGTAGGAGTTCCTGGAAGAACTTTCGTAGGAATTCCTGGAAAAACTTCCGTAGGAATTCCTGGAGGAATTCTTGGAAAAGCTTCTAAAGGAACTTCCAGACGAAATCCGGGAGGAGTATCTGGAAGAATTTTCCAGAGGCACTTATGGAGAAATATCTGGAGGAATATCCAAAGGAATTTCTTGACGATCTTTTGAAAAAACTCGTAAAGGAACTTCTGGAAGAATTCCTGGAGATACTTCTGAAGAAATTTTGGCGCTTGAAACTGGTTCACGCCGAACCACGCCGCCGCCAATCACCAAAGGCGTGATGCCGCCACTGGCTGCAAATGATCTATCAGGCCACCACCGGTAAAATATCAATCAGCGAATGGAAGTACCCGGAAGGTGGCCAATCCGATCGAAAACTACCGAAATGGATTCCAGTTTACTTGTTTTGCAAAATCATGAAGTTTGACATGTCGCAGAATGGATTCCAAGATTCAACGAAAATTGGCCACTTCCCCAAGGGAACCAGGCCCTGGAAGCACCCGTAGGGTAGCTAATTCGATCGAAAATCGCCGAAATGTACTCCAGTGTACTTGTTTTGCAAAATCACGAAGTTTGACATGTCGCAAGATGGGTTCCAAGATTGGACAAATATTGGCCACTTCCCCAAGGGAACCAGGCCCTGGAAGTACCCGGAGGGTGGCCAATTCGATCGAAAATCGCCGAAATTTACTCCATTGTACTTGTTTTGCAAAATCATGAAGTTTGACATGTCGCAAGATCAGTTTCAAGATTGAACGGATATTGGCCACTTCCCCAAGGGAACCAGGCCCTGGAAGCACCCGGAGGGTGGCCAATTCGATCGAAAGTCGCCGAAGTGTACTCCAGTGTACTTGTTTTGCAAAATCACGAAGTTTGACATGTCGCAAGATGGGTTCCAAGATTGGACGAATATTGGCCACTTCCCCAAGGGAACCAGGCCCTGGAAGTACCCGGAGGGTGGCCAATTCGATCGAAAATCGCCGAAATTTACTCCATTGTACTTGTTTTGCAAAATCATGAAGTTTGACATGTCGCAAGATGGATTCCAAGATTCAACGAAAATTGGCCACTTCCCCAAGGGAACCAGGCCCTGGAAGCACCCGGAGGGTGGCCAATTCGATCGAAAATCGCCGAAATGTACTCCAGTGTACTTGTTTTGCAAAATCATGAAGTTTGACGTGTCGCAAGATGGGTTCCAATATTGAACGGATATTGGCCACTTCCCCAAGGGAACCAGGCCCTGGAAGCGCTCGGAGAGTGGCCAATTTGATCGAAAATCGCCGAAAAGTACTCCAGTGTACTTGTTTTGCAAACTCCATGATCATGAAGTTTGGCATGTTGCAAGATGGATTTCGAAGCCGAACTGCCAGTGACCATTTTTCCGGGAGGGAGGTAACCCCAGTACTCCCGGAATATCTCCGCACCCCTGGCCATTGCACAAGAATTGACCTCGGTTCCTAAAACTATATGAATTTTGTGATCGATTCCAGAAGATTGCTTGAAAATCCGTTAGAAATTGGCTGAGCTGCATGGTTTTGAATTTTGAGTTTTGTCGTAAAATGGGGGTTGGGGACGTACGTGTTAATACCTAGTTTCTACTTAGCAGTTGTCAACTTAGACAATGGATAAGTGAGTAGAATTGATGGTTAATGGTCATTCTATTTCCTTGAGTTGTGTTCAATCAAAGTTTTTTTTTACTATTTTCCGTGCAATTATTTACATATTGTTCAGCAACTCGGCCGTACGAAAATCATTTTGCCTTTCTCGTATACAAAGTATACGTAAAGGCTATAGGATCACTCCAAAACCGAACTTTTGATAGAAGGCCCAGGGACCCATAGTGTTATATACCAATCGACTCAGTTCGACGAATTGAGGTGATGTCTGTAATGTGTATGTATGTGTGTGTGTGTGTGTGTGTGTGTACAAAATGTGAGACACACTTTTGGTACTTAGCATTATCCAATTTGCTCGCAACAAATTCCATTCGACGTAGAATTCAATCCCATTGTTTGCTATTGAAAATTAGATCCATCGGACATTGCGTTACGAAGTTACGGCGAAAACTGTTTTCACGTGCAAAAAAAAGCAAAACGCCCTACCTCGGATTCGAACTTGTGATCTCTGGGGTGGGAAGCGCATACTATACCGCAGCACCATCAATACTCTTAACATGTGAGAAGATACATGCAAACATAAATCATCGAATTGGAGGTATGTTTATTGCCTCTATATAGCATTAGAGTTTATCCTGCTAGGGTAAATGTTCCTATACTGGAAATATTAATGAATTGAGAAAAGAAAATATTTGTTTTTATCGTTTGTTGATTGAAACTATACAGTTTCAGCTAAGCTTAGACTGACTGTACATATCAATGGTTGCTACTCCGTGATTGATCAGAACTGGTGCAAATTGCACTACGATCCAAGTGAATAGTGGTTTGGATTTACCAACTATTCTTGAAGTGCACGTTTCGTGATTGAAAATAAACAGTTTCATTACATTAACTAATAGATAAAATATTGATTTTAAAATAAGATTTATTTCACTTAACCAATTATTCAAAATAGCTTCGTAAAAGTTGCTTCACCATTGATGTGAGGAAGTCAATTTTGTTATGAAAAATTATATTGGTGTGATGGCATAATTACATCATACCGCAACGAAATGAAACATATGTGGATAATAATGGGAAATATATAATAAGAACCCACTACCTACACTCAAGGTACGGGTGCCCTATGGAAATTACAAATATCCGTTATCCGATATCCGTTCCGTAATTGAAAACCCTCTCCTATGTTAAACGTCATACATAACTTTTCTCATGTCTTATTGCTAATGCGCTAAGTCATGCGCTAAGAAAAACACAAATACCCTATATCACATACTCATGTATAGCAATTTCAAAATGCATCGTGCTTTGTTCAACGCTCTCCCGTACGAATGCGCGTGAAAAAGGAATGGCAATGTGCCGTCGCACAGTGGCGGGCCCCATACAAATGTCAGACTAAAAGAATTTTTCGAATTTAATTTGCCCATACACATTTGTTTAGGAGATGCTTTACAGCATCAACTTTTAACACCAAGTTACCAAAATTAAATTAACAAGCTACAATCAACAAATTAAGGAATTAGCTCATTCACAATATGTGTGAGCTTCGCGAAAAAAAACGAATCTTTCTTTGTACGGGTTTCCGCCACTGCGCATCGGTCGGCATCGCATCGTAGCATCAGCAACACAAGCTTTGACTGTTTATTTTCAGCTTGCATCAGGCATCGCATTGTACACAGCCCGTACAGCGCGTACAGCAAGCCGTGCTTCTTTTCTATTTTTAGCACTGATAGAAGTAAATACCTATATGAGGCAAGAAAGCACATAGGTATACCTATATATATATATATATACTATAGTAGATCATTTTGACGTCTGGCGGTCGTCACAAGAACCACGAAAAAAGTGCTGTTGGCGCCGAAGTGCTTGAGCAGCATAGGGGGGTGTATGTTTCTTGCGTTGTCTGCTTGTAAATTGAATGAATTTCAGGAAACATTCGCAAAGTGATAGAAAATGTTATGATGGAATAAAATTTGATTTTAAATTTTTTAAATGATTTCGAATTTAAACAATCGATTTAACAACTATATAATATAATAACATAATTATTATGATTTGCTTTTTGCAGATTCTAAAAGACGAATTCGAGAACGTTTTTGTGGTAGAGTATGCTGTGGGAGATTTGGAGAAAAACTCCCACAGCTTCTACCATACCACAAAAACGTTCTCGAATTCGTCTTTTGGAATTAGCAAAAAAGCAAATCATAATAATTATGATATTATATTATATTGAAAATTGCTTTATTGCATTTGTACATAATTGCATATTTGTACCATCTTCATTTTTAATTAATTTTCCAGTCCATAAATTGTCATTAAAAGCTTTTAAGTATATCATTGATTACACAATGGAATAATTTTTATTCATAGGGCGTAAGGCAGGGCGAATATTTTTCTGAATTTTGTCTACCCCTTGAATGTATCAATTTGAAAGAAATACAGTAAAAAGTATTGGTAATTCAACGACATGTGGTCGGGGCTTAGCCAAATCGCACCAAGCGGCTTTTTGACTGACTTGTGGTACTTCGTTCGCAAAAATAAAACGAACATCATACAATATCAATTTTTATGTATATTTGTTGTAGGATATCCATTCGATTTGTTATCAATTAAATCTGCTAATCGAAAATTTGAGTAGAAAAATAGGTTATTTTTTATTGACGCTCAGTGCGATTTGGCGATTTGGTGAAAACACAAATATTCCCAACAAGTGAATATTCATTATTATCGATTGAATTAGATAAATTCTACAAGCGACAAATTTATTCGCATTATAAATAACAGTTAGTTTGATTGGATATTGCACTTTTCGCATGCCCCAAATATGTGCATGAAAATTCATTTAAAATTACAAAACACCTATATCTGAGGAATTATTTACGAAAACTTATTTCTCGTAGGGCTTGTAGACCAAAAGTGTCATAATACAAACGATTAAGTTCGAACAGAGCTGCAAGTCTTTATAATAAACGCACAAAATGGAAATATGCACATTCCAACACTCGATCCAATTGTATGATCTTATTGATTGGGTGACAGAAGCCTAAGCTGGATTCTGACTTCAAACTGGGAAGCACTCGAATGTTTGCCAACTGGAAACATTTTTGTTCTATATCCAGGATTTTGTAATACTAAAATAAAACGCCACTGCATTCGCTTCAGTCGCTTGCCGTTTGATGAATATTGCAGAAGGACGCAACACGCCCCATTGGCCCATCACCCCGGCAAGGGTGAAGTGCGTCAATTTTAAAATGATTGTTAAAATGTTAAAACATGTATTGAGTTATAGAAAATAAAAATTATTTATAAATATGTTTTTGAAAAAAAATGAGAACCGAATGAGCGTCGAACACAAACTCTCTGAGTGAGAGCCTAGAATGTTACCCCTTAGCTATCTTTACTTCTTGGATGAGTGTTGATCGAAGTATAACAGATTATATGCAATTTGCACTTATCATCGGCTTGTGCATTCGTGCGGCAACGCACCTGGAGCTGTGTTTTAGGTTCCGTGGCATATTTACATCCTCTGACGTTGAAACACATATACGGGTGAGTTTACGTCATGTGCTTTGTGTCAATTCATTCAAATATGTCGCATAATATTCTTAATGTTTTGGTGTACAGGGAAGCAACTTCAGAATCAATTTCAACATTTAGTTTGAATCCTCTGTAATGCATTCTTCCTGGCGTTTCAGCAAATAATTCATATTGTCACAGTATATGTAAACATGGCTGGTCTAACAATTAGTTTGTAAATAAAACAATTTATTTTAGTAAATGGTTTTGATTTTCTATAACTACTTACTATATTCGTACCTTTTCGCTTGTATACCTTCGGTGTGGTTTTTGATAGTTAATTAATTCATGCTATACATAAGTCCTAAATCATGGACTTCGCAAGTCTAATTGGAACCCCATTCATAGTGACAACACATCTGTTTGAAGATTTCAAATAGCACTCGGATTATGTGGGAGAAGCTGAGTTTCGGAAGGATTTGAAGAAAATTTTCTTTTTGGCAAGTCAATGGAAAATGTGTCCAAACTTTTGTACAATCCAAGCATGTTTTGGATCATGTAGTAATCTAAGTTCGATCATTTAGTTTGTCGATTACTTATACCAGAAGTTAAATTTTAAAACGTGTTTTTATGGTGGACTTCTGGTGCGGATATTTTTCGACATTTAACCTCTGGAATGAGTTATTGATAAAACTACTAAATTATCGAACCTATATTACTAAATGATCGAAAACATCCTTGCTATAATCCATAACAAATTACTCTAAGGCAATCAACGATTTTTGATTTCCTGATAGAATAATATCATACTGATTGCATTATGATATAAAGTATTAGACCAGCTCTGTCACGAGTAATCTATCAGATTTTGTACAGGGATAGTTTACCTGTACAGAGTGATCTGATAAATAATTTTAGATCAGTTCATTATAATATATACAAAAACAAATTAATATGAATCAATTTTAATAAAACCTTCGGTTAATCACTCCGAAATGCTCTCCATATGAAGAAAAGTAACCGTAGTAGAATTCTCTTTAGATTTTATTAAGTCGGATCAAATTCGTAAATCTTAGTTGAAAACTGGTTGAATGTCAATGACAAAAACGGAACTGCTCATTAGCAAAAAATGAATTCTTATCTATATGAAGAATCATACTATTCAAAACAATAATTTTAAAAAGGCTATTTTATTGATTGGGTGCCAGTGCCTAAGCTGGATACTGACTTCAAAACAAGAAACACTCGAAAGTTTGTCAAATGGCCAATATTATGGATCATATATCCAAAACTATGGATCATATTACCGAAGTTATGGATCATAATAACGATAAAAATTGCGCAAAATTGTATTTTTATGGATCAAAATGTAGTTTTCTATGGATCATTTTCCAAATGGATGATGGGAAAATATGTAGCAGGAATGATATTGTTTTCTTGATCATATTTGAAGGTACATACTTATTTTCCAATTATTTGGTTTATTTTTAGCTTAGTTATGGATCTTAAAATTAATCTTTATGGATACGCCTGAATTATTTTTTAAATTTAAGGTAGCGTTTTATGGAACATTCAGATGTTATTTATGGATCGTTTTTCATTTTTTTATGGATCGTTTTGTGCATTTAACGATACAAAGTAAAGCTGCCATACACAAATGTGAAAAAAAAGCCCTTTTAGTGTTATATAAGACTTTTCTAATATGTTTGTCAACCCTTTTGAACGAGCGAGAAAGGCATCATCACCGCTAGGTGGATTAATCAGGGTTTTGTTAAATATCTTGGCTGTGCATATGCACCGCACATGTTTCGAAATGGACAAAATGTATGAAATTTGCGAAAAAGAATCCACGCGTCTTGGAGGGACACGAACCCTCAACTAGAGGTGTGCGTCGGTCCGAAAATCGGCGGCAGCGGCGGCAACGTTTTCGGCGTCACACCGAAAGCCATTTTAGCCGGTGGCGGCGGCGTGAATCGGCGTGGAGATTTTGTATGTTCGTTTCTTGAAGATTTTTTCTGCATTTTTTCATGATGTTTTCAACATCAACGGGAGAATTATTTGACTGTCGTTGGAAAAATCTGAGGAACTTCTCCCGAAAAGCCTCTGAGCTACTCCAAAATATTTATTTGAAAATTATTTTCGAACATCTTTGAAGTTTTGAGAATTCTTTGAAATTTCCAAGGAAGCACTTTGGAATTTCCAAGGAAAATTATTTCAAGTTTCTACAGGAAAATATTCGGAAAATCCACGGAAAATTGCTATCGAGTATTCTTCGAAATATACACAAAAAAAAATCTTCAGATTTTCGCTGGAGATTGTTCAAAATGTGGACAGGGTGGTTCAAAAAATCGATTTTGCTTCACAGTGCTCATCTGATTCTTTTTCATGTTCTGAGTGTCCTCTGAAAATTTGAGCTCATTTGGAATAAAACTGATTTAGCACAAGCGATTTCAAGTTTGCATGCAAATTAGTATGGGGAAATTTATTTTTTCATTATACTGTTAATAACGCTTTCCCATGAGGCGTAGGTTAAAAGAAAACCTACATAGCTAAAAGGAATACTCAACAGCTTTCACCCAACGAAAATCGCATGTTGATTAATCGTCCCAATAATTAGTAATCGATTTTAATACAGGTTGCGAATCTTTAGTCATGATCGTTAAACTTCTTTCAGGGCATCACTGAAATGTGCAGTGCAACATAGTAGCCTGAATTTGTGTGTGCTATTTTTCGCGCCACGAGCAGCAATGTTGCCTGTTGAGGAGTTATGCAATTAGCTCCAGAAAACTACGGTATAGATTAAATTCGATTACTAATTATTGGAAAGATTAATTAAGATGCGGTTTTCACTGGGTGAAAGCTGTTGAGTATTCTTTTTAGCTATGTAGGTTTTCTTTTAACCTGCGTCTCATGGGAAAGCGTTATTAACAGTATAATGAAAAAATAAATTTCCCCATACTAATTTGCATGCAAACTTAAAACGGCTTGTGCTAAATCAGTTTTCATCCAAATGAGCTCAAATTTTCAGAGGGCACTCAGAACATGATAAAGAATCAGATGAGCGCTGTGGAACAAAATCAATTTTTTGAACCACCCTAGTGGACATCGACTAAAAAATCGATTTCAACCAACAGAAAACTGTTTGAGATTTTCATAGCAAATTTATTGGAATTCGCACGGGTTTTTTTTATTCTTCGGAATGTTCAATGTTAATTTTATGACATTTTAACCACAGGCAAAGAGACATAACACTCATGAAATTCTCATCGTTCACTTATTTACTGGTCAATTTAAAAAATCATTAGTTGGCCAATCGGTCATAAGTGGCGCGCGCATCAGATTTGCTCGAGTTTAACGTTTGCACACTACCGTCATCTGATTCGTGGTTTGCCTAACTAACTAAAATCATCAGATGTCGTTAGTGTTTGAAAAACGATTAATTTGATGAGTAAATGTTCAATGTGTTATGTCTGTTTGTCTGTGTTTAAATTGTAAATTGTAAATTGTAAATTGTTCAAAACTTCTACGTGATTTTTTTTATTTTTTACGGAAAACTGTTCGGTATTTCAACGAAAAATATCGGAATTTCAAAAAAATTTCTTTGCATTTTTACAGAAAATTCTTTGTATTGTCCATAAGACATTCTTCGGGAATTCCGGGGCGGATGCAGCCTTCAGCTCGATTTTTATGACTCGCGGCATGTATGAAAAATTCCTTCCAAACCGGATCGCAAGCCATTCTGTCTGGCTCGATAATTTCCTTTTATATTATTTATATTATTTCTAATTAATGACCGTAGGTTTCGAAACATGATCCGAAACGACATTACGAGATAAAGCATTCTATGAAAAATTATATTACCTGAATTCAGCCCTGTCGTCGTAAAATATGAGCTACTTAGTCGCCTATTTTTAAAGGGGCGCTAGTACAAGGTGGTTATGAGGGCGCATATTTAAAACTACGAATTTCAGTGAAACTTTGAACTGAAAGTTCAGTTCGTTGAATTGCAAATCTTCCAACCTCATTGGGAGCACACGGATCCTCGTCGAAGTGCTGAAAGACAGCAGATTCGGCATCGTAGCGTTGCAGGAGGAGTGTTAGAAGGGATCAATAATGGTGTGAACGTTTACAGGTAATCATACCTTAGTAATCATACCTAGTTGGTTCGGCGAAGAGTGCATACAGATTCGGAAGAAGAAGGGCGCAGTGTGGACAGTCGCGCTGCAGCAAAGAACCCGGAGGAAGGTAGAACGCAATAGACGGAAACGGAGACAGCAGACCCACCCCTTCCATGAGAAGCAAAGCTGCCTGGGAGAAGTAGAGTGCGAGGAGATGGAACAGTACCGTTAAAAGACGCCAGTGTCCACTGTGCAGGGATAAGGATGAGAGCCTCCTTGCATATGAACATATGGAAAATTTAATGGCGCTGAGAACATAAGCAGTGAGAGGCAAGTCAAGGCAGTGAGGCTGTAGGCAGCAGAAGAGATGACTACGTCAGTTCAGCGGACGATGGAAACTAACCAACCCGCACCTTGAGTGAAGTTAAATATACCGTCCACCACCGTCGTCCAATGTGCGCGGTGTGAACAATGAATGGTTCTCCCAACAGCTGGTACAATTTGTGGTTCATACCCTTTTACATGTACAGACAACAGTCAACGATGTATACACTTTGTAGCCTCCCGCGGGATGGTATAAGCACTTTCTTCCCCGCAAGAATATCCACAAGGCCACATGGAGATCACCTAATCAAGAAACGGAAAACCAAATCGACAGCAAATTCTTCTCTGATATCACGAGCGTCCGCACTTACTGCAGTGCGAATATTGAATCCAACGACTGGGCGGCTACAATACGGTAGACTGGCCCAAGATTACTGCTGTCCGCCATTCTTGCAACATGTCCTGCCCATCGTACCCTTCCAGCTTTAGCTACCTTCTGAATACTGGGGGTTCGCCGTAGAGCTGGGAGAGCTCGTGGTTCATTCTTCGCCGCCACACACCGTCTTCTTGCACACCGCCAAAGATGGTCCTAAGCACCCGTCTCTCGAATATTCCGAGTGCTTGCAAGTCCTCCTAGAGCATTGTTCATGTTTTATGTCCGTAGAGGACAACAGGTCTTATTAACGTCTTGTACATGACACATTTGGTGCGGTGGCGAATCTTTTTTGATCGCAGTTTCTTCTGAACCCCGCAGTAGGCCCGACTTCCACAAATGATGCGCTTTCGTATTTCACGACTAACATTGTTATCAGCCGTTATCAAGGATCCGAGGTAGACGAATTCCTCGACCACCTCGAAGGTATCCCCTGTCTATCGTAACACTGCTTCCCCAGGCGGGCCCTGTCGCGCTCGGTTCCGCCCACAAGCATGTACTTTGTCTGCAGGTGTACAGTTCTGCCACCTTTGCAAATGTTCGGCCGACAATGTCCATGTCATCCGCGAAACAAATAAATTAACTGCATCTGTTGAAAACCCGGCTCTCCGTATGACACCAAAGTTGAACAACAGGCAGTAAAGTCCATCACCTTGTCTTAGTCCCCGGCGTGATTTGAACGAACTGGAGTGTTCGCCCGAAATCTTCACACAGTTTTGCACACCATCCACCGTTGCTTTGGTCTGGTAAGCTTCCCAGGGAAGCTGTGCTCGTCCATAATTTTCCATAGCTTTGCGCGGTCTATACTGTCATATACCGCCTTTAAATCAACGAACAGATGGTGCGTTGGGACCTGGTATTCACGACATTTTATAGGATTTGCCGTACAGTAAAGATCTGGTCCGTTGTCGAGCAGCCGTCAACTAAGCCGGCTTGATAAATTCCACGAACTCATTCACTAATGGTGACAGATGACGGAAAAAGATCTGGGATAACACTTTGTAGGCGGCATTAAGGATGGTGATCGGTCGAAAGTTCTCACATTCCCGCTTGCCGCCTTTCTTGTAGATGGGGCATATAACCCTTCCTTCCACTCCTCCGGTAGCTGTTCAGTTTCCCAGATTCTGACTATCAATTTGTGCAGGCGAGTGGCTAGCTTTTCCGGGCCGATCTTGATGAGCTCAGCTCCGATACCATCCTTACCAGCTGCTTTATTGGTCTTTATCTGTTGGATGGCATCCTTAACTTCCCCTCAAGGGGGCTGGTTGGCTTCCATCGTCCGCTGAACTGACGTAGTCATCTCCTCCGCTGCCTTCACTTTCACTTCACTCAAATGTTTCTCGTAGTGCTGCTTCCACCTTTCGATCACCACACGTTCGTCCGTGAAGATGCTTCCATTCTTATCCCTTCACATTTCGGTTAGCGGCACGAAGCCTTTGCGGGATGCGTTGAGCTTCGGATAGAACTTGCGTGTTTCTTGAGAACGCCACAGCTGTTCCATCTCCTCGCACTCCGCCTCTAACAGGCGGCGTTTCTTCTCCTGAAAAGACGGGTCTGCTGTCTCCGATTCCGTCTATAACGTTCCACTTTCTGCCGGGTACCTTGCTGCAGTGCGACTAGCTAAATCCTAGTTGTTCTATAAATAAAAATAAAAAATGAATAAACAAGCCGTTCCCGTTACCCCGTTTACCATCGTTACCCTTCTCTCTGTGCAATATGCACAATGTTGCAGGAAGTTTTTAATGCTACCCAATGCTATTTTAATTTCAACAGCACTTCTCAGAGCTTTTTGTACCTATTGATCCCCTTACATGTGCCTCCGTTTTACGTTGGAGCCATTTGCAAAGAAAAATTCCGCCAAGCGGTGGTGATCCTGCAAGCAGAGTGTGCCGCATTTGACAGGTCTCCTGCTCGTTTGGAACACAATTTTATATGGGAATGACAGATGAATTTTGTTCCAATTCTGACAGTATCGTCGCCACTCTTAATTACATACACTCTGCCTGCAAGGACACCGTTCTGAAAAAAAAAACCTTCAGAAGGTCTCGTTTCCACGTTGCTATACCTTGAGCATTAACAAAAAAGGATGGTAGAATCTTTGAATTCTCCATTTCCTCTCAATAATTCTCCTCATATTGAATTGAGCAATCAGTTCGATTACTCATAATAAAATAAAGCAAAAGGGGTCTAGCTCTAGCCTAAGAGATTTGATTCATGCGACGAAGCAAATAATCCTGCCAATTGTGGTATCTGCGCTGTTGAGTTTTTAGCTTTTTTGTGTAACCTTCAGGCCCAAGGTTTCATTTCAGATTGCCAGGAAGGGTAACTGCTGTATTTTGCTGGTATCTTTTACTCGCGAAAATCAATGTTTCTCCTATTAGTCGCAAGTTTTATTACTGCGCATCTGGTGCGCTGCATAGCGCATCTGGTTGCAAACAATATGTACTACATGCGCAATGATGCGCTATAAGTTGAACGCGAATAAAATCAGTTTTCGCGAGATCGAAATGGATCAATCAAGGTATCTCATTTAGCACTCTCCGCATCAGAACAACGGCGGCTCTGTATACGCATATGTATTTCTATTCATGTGCTTTTGACAGAACATGTCTACGGTGGCACGATCTGTTAATTTCATAGCGGCGGTTTTTGCGGTCCATTCTAATTTCAACTGAAACAATAATAACAATGAATCAACAATTTGACACCACAATAGTAGCAATAGTGAAATGCAGGTGCTAGGAGATCCATTGTTGGTTAATTTACCATTCACATAATAATTTTATCTCATGAAATGCCCGTTATGTGTATACAAAACTATGTTGATTAACTTAAGCGTGCAAACGAACCACCCGCTCAGAGTCTTCGTGCGGTTCGTGTTGCCTTCCACGGCGGGTAAATCGAATGGAACAGTTCAAGTCTTGTCAACACGGTCGTCGGTCGGGCGTGCGGTTCGCGTTGTTTGTAACTATTTCGTGATAGTTTTGAAGAAAAACATAAATAACAGTACCATCAGCTGAATATAGACTGTGTTTTCTTCTTTAGTGGTGTTCATTTGAATTTATCGCGCAAGTGACGGTAGGTGCGGTCGGGGGGCGGGCTTTTTTTCAGTGAATTGGGGTTTATTGAATTTATATGTGCACTTCGTTTTGCTGCGGAAAGAAGAAATGAGAAGAAAGTGTTATTTAAATCCTGAATCAGGATTTCATAAAGTGAAAGTGAAAGAAGATTAGTAAGGCTAATTGTGGTGTGGTGTAGCAGTATGGTGTGATTGTACCGTATGGTACCACATGGATTACTGCATAATGAAGACCTGTGCGCCGCTGCGTCATGCCGCCGCCGCAGCCGGTGATTTTCTCACGTCGCCGCCGCCGTCGAAAATTAATCGGCGAGCCGCCGCATGAATATTTTTCACCACGCCGATGGCTATTGAACGAGTATTAAACCAGTAAGTTAACGAGTTTCGTACTGAACATTTCTACTGGTTCATCCTATAGGAAATACATATTTTCAGTCAATTTCATATTCTTCTTTTTCATTGGTGTTGTCTTATGACAAGTAATTTAATTTGGAAACTCGAAAAGATTCTTTTTTTTAAGGAACTCCATTTCAAAATACTTCTTTTAGTAATTCCGTCGAGAATATAGAAGCCTATCGAGAAATCCGCCCGAAGTTATTTCAAGAATTTATTTAAAAAAAATCTAATTCGAAACAGGAAATTCTTTTCGAATTTCTTTTAGAAATACTTCAATTCCTTCAGATTTTTTTCGGTAACTTTTCCATGATGTCCAATGGGAAATTAATCAGAAATTTCGTCAAAAATTCCCAGCTGGATATAAGGTATTTTATGAGACGTTTCGCGGCGGCCCGATTACATGTAATTTAATGTTTTGTTTTGGTATAATTCTGCGTGAACATCTAGTTATGTCCAAACACAAAATAATTTTTCTAACTTTTAATTTGTTTTAATAATGTTTTCTTCAGCATTTTATGCTAAGAATGCAATAGTATGAATAATCTAGCAACACGTATTGGAAATGGTATGAAAAGCTTTGTTCTTAAGCTCTAGAAACCAAAAAAAAACTAGGTAGAAGTGATGATCCGACCCATTGGAATGTTCAGCGTGAATTAACCAAACAAACGCGCTCCCACTATTTGCCAAAGTAGATAAGCACGAGAGAAACAGCTGTTTCAATCTGTCTCATAAAATGCCTTATAATTTACAGAGGAGTTTTCATGTGGATTCCAGAAGATTTTTTTAGGGAGTGTTAAGGGAAATTTCCGAAGGTATTACTGACAAATTTGAAAACGATTTTCCAGGTGGATTCTTGGACGAATGTTTCGGAAACTACGTGGAGGTATTTTCTGGAGAAATTCGCAATTGAATTTCCGTAAGCATTCTCAGAAAAAAATCTGGAGAAATTTCCGGGCGTGGAAATTCTATGTGATATTCGAAAGGAGTTTTGTGGAAATTCTCGAAGTAATTCATGAAAAGTACTTGGAGGAATTCCAATGAGAATTTCAGAAAAAAGTCCTTGAGAAAAATTCTTCAGTTTTTTATTATTGATTAACCTTTATCAATAATGAATGGCATTATTGAAAGCAAGTTTTTAAAAACATTTCATTTTTATTTCATTCGTGATCTCAAAACATGTGTTTGAGTTTACATGTTGTACTTTATAAACTTTTAATTAAAAAAAAAACAACCTGAGAATCGAACTTAGGTCTGCAAATTGTAAGACCTTTCCGTCAACACTCAACTGTTTCCACTTTTTGAAATAAATGTCGCTCAAAGTAACAAGTTATGAGTTCTGACAATACAAACATATGGTATCGAACTCATTATGGTGTGAATACACTATTTCTTAGTTTTCATACCATGTGAAAAAATCGGCCTAAAAATATAATTGAACTCTCCACCAAGCCCTTGCGCTATTCGACTGACGCGCTTGCCATCTGGACTGTATACCAGATGAGAGATGAGTAGTGATAAAAGACTACCATTATCTTCGTTTTATGTTATATGAATCTGACAATTATCATATGAAGGAGTAAGGAGAATCGTTTAGATGTATTAATCGAAACCAAATAAACCGCACTTATGCAATTTGCTGGCATAAGAAATATAATATTCTCTGAGTGGTTTGCAAACGATGTTTCATACAAAACGCTTAATACAAAGAATGTCACAACTTTTGT
The DNA here is from genome assembly GCF_024139115.2 of Armigeres subalbatus. NCBI lineage: Eukaryota > Metazoa > Arthropoda > Insecta > Diptera > Culicidae > Armigeres > Armigeres subalbatus. Next base: position 6,063 of record NW_026943003.1, on the reverse strand, counting down.
TTTGGGTTCGCAACAATTAGGGCACAGACAAACAGACATAACACATTGAACATTCACTCATCAAATTCATAGTCGTACACACACTAACGACATCTGTTGTTTTCACTAAGTTGGGCAAATCACGCACCAGATGGCGGTAGTGAGCAAATGTCAAACTCGAGCAAATCCGATGTGCGCGCCACGAATGATGGATTGGCCAACTAATGATTTTTAAATTGACCAGTAAATTAGTGAACGATGAGAACTTCATGAGTGTTATGTCTGTTTGTCTGTGATTAGGGAAATGTTCCGATCTCCATCTCACTGTACATATATCCATCTCATCGCTAAACAAAAGTAATACGGCACCAAATTCGTCGCTTCTTTTTGTCAACATGCGTGCTCACTGCTGAAAAAATCACAAAAATAGTAAACACTACTACTACTACATACTAGCATTCCTCTCTTTTCCCAACTGACTATAAGGACTTGACCGGCGCCGTTATAACAATACAAGTTGCCAGAATCAGTGGTGGGGTTTTTTGGTTTCTGAATTGCATTTGATGTAACGATTTCAATCTTTCATCTGTGATACTGGTAATAAACTCTATTCAGTTTTTATTCTGACAGACTTCGCGTCCCGCATCCCCAAATACAATGATTCATTGCGTTTTCTGGCAAGTAAAACATTGAGCGCAATGAATCATTTACCAATATATACACTAGACCTCTTCATGTTTTCAAAAGTATCAAACATTCAACCGGTCAGCCCATAATCACAATACTTATGCTAAAATAAGTCTCCTGTCAAATTTTCAGCTAATTCGGATAGAAATTCGAGGAGGCTCAAGTCGATTTAGTGTTTTGGGCTATTTTAATTTTTGGAAAAATCTAACATGAGATATAAACGTCAAAAACTATCGCAACAACCTCTATATACGGAAGCTATTGGTGTACTCTACAAGTCTTGTGAACATTTGCGATTCGTTACGTTTACGTTTTGTCCATATTAAAGTGATGTTTAAGCTTTTAAGTGCATAAAATACTGTTTCCCCCAAAGTCGTTGTTCTACAATATTCTTGAGTTTATAACAAATGATTGTTATTATGTTATTATATTATTATTCCTCTTTTTTCCCTGGAAATTTGAGTGATATAATTACCCATGTGCGATTTACCGTTAAATTCTTAAAAATCAGAAGCTGAACATTTGTCATGAATTTGCACGTTAGGATTTCTTCAAGCAAGTTGTTCGAACAAAACATAAATCAAATCATATGATATTTGATGCTTACAACAAACGACTTCCAAATTTTGTTAATTTCACCATATGTCTGCATGCTTTTAACATTGAGTGCATCGTAGTAACAAGTGAAATCGAAGCTTCTTTGTTTGAACAACTTGTTTGAAGAAATCTCAGCGTGCAAATTTATGACAAATGTTCAGCTTCTGATTTCCAGGAATTTAACGGTAAATCGCAAATGGGCAATTCTATGACTCAAATTTCAGGGAAAAAGAGGAATAATAATATAATAAATTATGAGGTGAACCGGTCAAGGGCCGAAAACCTCTTTAATAAAGATAATAAAAAAAATATAATAAATTAACAATCATTTGTTATAAACTCAAGAATTTTGTAGAGCAACGACTTTTGGGGAAACAGTATTTTTATGCACCTAAAAGCATAAAATCGCTTTAACATGGACAAAACGTAAACGTAACGAATCGCAATGTTCACAAGACTTGTAGAGGACACCAATAGATTCCGTATAGAGGTTGTTGCGATAGTTTTGACGTTTATATCTCATGTTAGATTTTTCAAAATTAAAATAGCCCAGAAACACTAAATCGACTTGAGCCACCTCAATTTTTATCCGAATTAGCTGAAAATTTGACAGGAGACTTATTTTATCATAAGAATTGTGATTCTGGGCTGACCAGTTGAATTTTGATACTTTTTGAAAACATGAGGAGGTCTTATATACACGAATGTCTAGACACAACCGATATAGTGCAAGATTATCGCCGTTTTATTGGAATGCTTTACTTAAATGGATCATTTCCTTGATCATTTAATATTTCAAAGCAAAATTTTCAAAACGACTTATCTGCTTTTGTAAACAAAGATTCAAACGACAATTTGATATCGTTGTTTGCGTATTGCCCTTGGCTGTATGCATTCAACGCATAATATGAGCCTGGAGGTGCTTGCTGGAGTCACTCCTCTAAAGCACCGCTACTGGGAACTCTCACTTCGAATACTGATCAAATGTGGAACAAGTAACACACTTGTGTTAGAAAACTTCGATAATATGCTTGAGCTGGTTCATCAGTCAAGATTTCTGAGAGTTTATCTCAACTACATATCGTCAGATCTTTGTCTTCCATGTTATAACCCACCAAGAGTTCACTTCACCAACGACAGTTCCTCTATTGAATACGATCTGTCCATGAAACATGCTATTCAAGGAATACCAGATCATCTTCGACAAATATATATTCCCTCACTTTTTTCTGAAAAATATGAACATGTCAATTGCACCAACAGATATTTCACTGATGGCTCTCGCATTAACGGATCCACTGGCTTCGGTGTTTTCAATGTAACTTCAACCACCTTCCGAAAACTTCAGGAACCGTGTTCGGTTTATGTTGCTGAGCTGGCAGCAATTAACTTCGCTTTTGGGATAATTTCCAATCAGCCCGTAGACCATTATTTCATCTTCTCGGATAGTCTTAGTTCTATCGAGGCACTCCGGTCGATGAAATCTGTTAAGCACGCATCTTACTTTCTTACAAACATAAGAGAGCAGATGCGTGATTTGGTCGAAAGATCATTCAAGATCACCTTGTATGGGTCCCATCCCATTGCCTAATCTATGGCAATGAGAAGGCGGACTCGCTAGCAAAGGTGTGGGCGCACAGGAAGGTGAAATTTTTGAAAGACAAATCTCGAACAACGAGAGTTTTCCCCACTAGTCCGTCAGAGTACCTTTCAAAATTGGCAAATTAATTGATCGCACAATGAACTTGGACGGTGGCTATTTTCCATAGTTCCTAAAGTTTCTGCGCGAGCGTGGTTCAGAGATGAGAACCTAAACCGAGCTTCATTCGCACGATGTCGAGGCTTATGTCCAATCACTATTCACTAAACGCACATCTCTATAGAATTAACCTGGTCGATAGCAATCTTTGTAGGTGTGGAGCCGGTTACGATGACATCGATCACGTAGTTTGGTATTGCACGGAAAATGGCGCCTCAAGAGCAACTATTGGATACCCTTGTGGCCCGAGGTAAACAACCCTTCCGGGAACTAAGAAGTGTTTTGTGAGATCGCGATGTGGTTTATTTTGCAGGCCATCTATGCCTTTCTTTGCTCGTCTGACATCAAAGTTTAATACTTCAATTTTTTTCTTCTCAATTTTTCTTGTCTCTGTCTCATTGTTCCGTGTACCATGAAGCTCTGGCCATCCGGAAGATGCTCCCTGAAGAACCAAAACCCGAGCACGACGCTACACCAAACCAGACATGGCGTCAAATACCCGGATGAGCAGCTGAAATACCTCAAACCTAAATCCCAACCCCGTCCATCACCAAATTACGCAATCTAACCTTGAGTCGCCACGAGTATCTTGGTCTTTGTCCCTTTCCCTTACTAACTGTTGATAATAAGATGATATCGATTGTAAATATCATTAAGAGTCTCGGCTCCGTTAAGTGTTATACACGCCTGAGCCTGTCAAATAAATACAATAGATAAAAAAAAAAAAAACGACAATTTGACGAATCTGATAGCTTGCCCACGCAAACCAACACCATCAACAGGTAGCGGAAACCTTCACCTACCTATGGATGGTGTTGGTTTGCATGGGAGAGCTATCAGATTCGTCAAATCGTCGTTCAAATCTTTGTTTACAAAAGCAGATAAGTCGTTTTGAAAATTTTGTCTTGATTTGTTGTTTTAAAACAAAATAGCACATTTAAGGGTTAATACAACCGTTTAGAGCATGGACGATGGGAATACCATCAGTGTTGCGTTTGTTTACACGGTCTACATGCGTAACCAGAGGTCTATTAGCCCGTTTTAAATTTTGAACAAGCTATTCTTGTATTTTTAATAGAATGTATTTTATCATGTGTTCAAAACTATGCAAGAAATCTCTGAAGTAATCCTTTAAGATTTCAATCGTAAATGAAGATCTACCAGACTGTTTCAAATATGGTACATATTCCTATGTGTGATAGATTTCCCAAGGAAATGAATGGGACAAGGCCACATAGTATTTTAAGATCCACAAAAAACATGTATTATATTTGAAGCTTCTCAAAAGACCTTTGATTACGGGTGTACGCCTTAAGATCTCACTCCCGAATTTCTTGGATATCGCAGAACATATGCTGTAGTCATATTCTATTACAAGGACCATGAACAGATTGTACCACTTTTGAAACAAGTCGATAGAACTTTGATTATGCATGTTGACTTTAAACCTCACTCCATATATTTCTAGAATAGTGCAGGATATATGTAGTGATCCCATTTTATACTAAAATCCACAAATAGCGTGTACCTCTTTTGAAACTTCGATTCTAGTCGACAGAACTTTGGTTACGCATTAGACCGAGATCTTTCTCCACAGATTTCTTGTAAAGCTGAGACCTTACTCCAGAGATTTCTTGTTCAACTCTGAGGATACTGATATATAAAAGTATAATATTGCAATTAAATTGGAGCGAGCTTAAAATCTGTTGAATTGACTCAAGTAACACATTTCTATCAAATCTGGTGATTGTGACCAAATTCAGACATATAGGGACATACTGGTCGTAAGACGATCATACGATTCTCTTTTGAAATTTCGCCACAAGAAAATGATTTTCATACGATTCACTAATGGAATGCATTTTATACGACAATCTTATGAAAAATTTTATGTTCGTTTAAAAAAAAGTGTAACCTGGTTTCGAACCGTGGACGTCGTGATTAGGAGGCGTGAGATCACACCACACACCCACCGACGCTTCAGGGAAACGTCTTGTTGGATATACAATAAAAAAGATTAATTTGACCGAAATATGATCTTAATATTTTCATAGTTCAATTCTTATGAAACATTCTCATAAGTTTGGTCGTATGAAATACTTACGACCAGTATGCTCAGTGTATAAGTTTCGACACCTGACTTGGAACATATGTGCTACTCGAGGGATTGTGTTTTACTTCCGAAACATACAATCTATCGCAACACTACCACCATATTAGCTGCAGATAAAATGGAACACAAGATTGTCTGTATTCTCTGCATATGAAAACAAAGAGTTATCGCTTTTCTCTTTTGTTTCTTGTTTATTTTTTTGCATTTTTCAGCGACGATAAAATAAATGACACATCCACACATATCACGAACACAAAAGCGAAAGGCTACAAAAAACACACTCTCATATTCCTTTCGTGTGGTTTCAGTCAGGAGAGGCTTAATTCAATAACAAAAACATTTCATACAGTAACCATAGAGGAGTGTATAGCGTCACCGCATCTCTCTGACGGTTTTGTTCATGCTCTAGGTTCGAATCCTGGTGACAGCCATGGGAGGGGGAAGGGGGTGGGGCATTTTAAAGAGACTGTAAAGGTGTTCGGCCGTACGGCACACTATTTTTTGTACACACATACACGCTCACATGCACACATATAGCCTAAAGAGACTAATAGAAATTTTTGGATTTGGGCAAAGCTTCTTAGTTGTCGACCAAGTGTGACTAAGAAGGACGGCAGGGCTGTATGACCCAAGTATCCCAAAATAAACTATTTTTTCATGCGGTTTGAAAATGGGATTTTAGGGGAACAAATCAATACTTCCAATACGAAACTGGGACCAGTCTGGGTGCTGGTATAGCGAATCCGCACCAGCAGGAGCGCAGAATGTTGGCTTTGTGGGGAGTTGATAGTAACCAACAGTGCATCATTGAGACCCATGTGGGCGGTAGCAGTGCGAATCCGCACCTGCGAGAAGCGCAAAATGTTGGCTTTGGGGGTTGATAGTAACCAACAGTGCATCATTGAGACCCATGTGGGCGGTAGCAGTG